>NC_088862.1:36985125-37062625 GCF_963853765.1 Magallana gigas | reverse complement strand
TTATCTAACATGACAATGTGTGTTTTGACCTTTTTTTAATAATCGTCTTCATTAATTACTCTGTGCATTTCTAGCTTAATTATTCATTAATGAAATGATTGAAGAATAGAAATATATATTATACATTTATTAAAAACTTGGATTGTTTTAAGTATAGGTGAAAAGGGAAACAACTCCTTTTA
Source organism: Magallana gigas (assembly GCF_963853765.1). Lineage (NCBI taxonomy): Eukaryota > Metazoa > Mollusca > Bivalvia > Ostreida > Ostreidae > Magallana > Magallana gigas. The sequence goes on along the minus strand of NC_088862.1, from coordinate 37,062,443 downwards.
TGTTAAAACTGGAAAATTGAGTTATTCCCCTTTTCACTCTGGTTGATCAGCGAGACTTTTTAACTAGAAGCGGAAGTGTCCCAGAAACTTTGCTCAATCATCTTCAGATTTGTATGTAAACCGATAATTCATGATCAAATCATCAATTTATACTATTGATGAGAGAATAGAGAGGGATCAGCTAAATAAAATGCATTTAAAAATGATCAACATTAGGCCATAAAAATTTAATATCTTGGTTCTCAGGAAAATTTTCAAAGACAAATGCGGTCAAGCGATGATAATTTTTTCTTTTTATTTCATAAAAAAAAGGATGCAGTATTTTTATTTTTATTATAACAATGTGCAACTCTTATCCAAATCCAGAAAAAGCAATATTTTAAATGAAATAAAAAGTTACCTTGCAATGAATATATCAGATTTTTAGCTCAAACTGAATGAAATAAATAAGTCATCATGTTCTTCAAGAGACACCACAACTACGAGGCTTGAGAAAGCCATGTGTTTAAGCATAATGGGATATTTAGTATAGTACAAGCTGCAGGAACTCTCCTCCTATATGCATTTCAGGATAAATGACGTTCTTCTTCATATACCAAAACTAAAATCATTGCTGTTGCGATCATAACTAAACAGCATCTCGTAACTAGTTAGTTTTGCAATTGCTATAATCAAATCTGAATCATCGTGATGTTTGCAATTATGTTCTATATTAAGTCAAGCATTTTACTGACTTGAGTATCTAAAATGCAGTCCTAAATCCAGATTTTTTTTCTGGAATAAGCAAACGCACTATCAAAATTTTAATTTATTCATTTAATGATAAAAATGAGCACTGCACAATGTGAAATCAGATGGGCGCGGGCCTGAGAACCAAGGAATTCATTTTTGATGGCCTCCCATACCACGCTTAACCTAATTCAGTAGTGTCAGAGAAGGTTACCTCTAATCTAAATCACAGTTTGAATGTAATGTATACAGATGTCAATCAATTCACCCAACCTATATTATGTTGATAATGAGTGATTAGCTGAATAAATTACTGTTGTATCATAATTAAATAAAATTAATGTTCATACTATACCACAGTTACTAATGTTTTTCCAAAACTGGATCAGTTTCTTCTACTTTGAATGAGGATAAAACACCTAAAAAGTAAACAATATATATATCATAGATATGTCACAAACATTAATGCATTGTTTATATAAGTTCAAGTTAGTGTCAAGTTGTTAACAAGGTTACGGTTCCCTTTAAATGCTCATAATTCATTAGATTTATGATTTTGACAGATTAGCTTGATTTAAAATTGCGTTGACATGGCATTAATATTCACACTTGTTGCTTATTAATGTTTTGCTTACAAAAAAACAAACGCAGTCAAGCGGTGATAATTTTTTTTTTTTATTTCATAAAAAAAAGGATGCAGTATTTTTATTTTTATTATAACAATGTGCAACTCTTATCCAAATCCAGAAAAAGCAATGTTTTAAATGAAATAAAAAGTTACCTTGCAATGAAAGCATCAGATTTTTTTAGCTCAAACTAAATGAAATAAATAAGTCATCATGTTCTTCAAGAAACACCACAACTACAAGACTTGACAAAGCCATGTGTTTAAGCATAATGGGATATTTAGTAAAGAGCAAGCTGCAGGAACTCTCCTCCTATATGCATTTCAGGATAAATGACGTTCTTCTTCATAAACAAAAACTAAAATCATTGGTGTTGCGATCATAACTAAACAGCATCTCGTAACTAGTTTCGATGGCCATTTTGCAATTGCTATAATCAAATCTGAATCATCATGATGTTTGCAATTATGTTCTATATTTATTCAAGCATTTTACTGACTTGAGTATCTAAAATGCAGTCCTAAATCCAGATTTTTTTTTCTGGAATAAGCAAACGCACTATCAAAATTTTAATTTATTCATTTAATGATAAAAATGAGCACTGCACAATGTGAAATCAGATGGGCACGGGCCTGAGAACCAAGGAATTCATTTTTGATGGCCTCCCATACCACACTTAACCTAATTCAGTAGTGTCAGAGAAGGTTACCTCCAATCTAAATCATTGAATGTAATGTATACAGATGTCAATCAATTCACCTAACTTATACCATTGTTGATAGAATGAGAGATTAGCTGAATAAATTACTGCTGTATCATAATTAAATAAAATTAATGTTCATACTATACCACAGTTACTAATGTTTTTCCAAAACTGGATCAGTTACTTCTACTTTGAATGAGGATAAAGCACCTAAAAAGTAAACAATATATCATTATATATTTGTCACAAACATCTGATTCAATGCATTGTTTGCTCTGTATGTTCAAGTTAGTGTTATTATGTTGTAAACAAGGTTAGGGTTCCCTTTAAATGCTCATAATTCATTATAAAGTTAAGATAATGACTGAAAATTAAACAGAATATAGATTTATGATTTTGACAGATTAGCTTGATTTAAAATTGCGTTGACATGGCATTAATATTCACACTTGTTGCTTAAATGTTTTGCTTACAAAATTTATCCACAATTTGATGTTTAAACACCAACAGCAGTAAAATATCTTTCTTGATTTGTTAAAATTTTGTACCATTTTAAAGCTGTATCATCCCTTTATAATTTAAACCTAAAAGAAATTTCAATTAAATGTTTTATGAACGAGTGCGAAGGCTAATAAAAGGCCTTATCCTTTCCAAGTGAACTTAACACTGCTCCGCTTTTTGCATTCCTCCGCGCTCGGAAGAGCTGTATGATGGGGATGAGTAATGTATACAAATGTCAATCAATTCACCCAACTTACACCATTGATAGAATAATGAGAGATTAGCTGAATAAATTACTGCTGTATCATAATTAAATAAAATTAATGTTCATACTATACCACAGTTATTAATGTTTTTCCAAAACTGGATCAGTTTCTTCTACTTTGAATGAGGATAAAACACCTAAAAAGTAAACAATATATCATGATAATATATATGTCACAAACATTAATGCATTGTTTGCTTTATTAGTTCAAATTTGACTGTTATCTACAGTCAAAACTGTCTTAGCTGCCACCTGAAATCAGCGGCCACCTCCGATCAGCGGCCACCTTTTGTTCCCTCCAACGTGTCTCCTTATATATTTGCCCTGGAATAAGCGGCCAATTGCGTAACGCGGCCAGCGGCCACCCAATTCACTAACCGACTACCTAATTGCACTGTATTTAGCGGCTATATTGTCCACTATTTTGTCACGTGATATTCCATCCCGTTAGTTGATTACAGATCCCGATCATTTTGATCGTTATGAAAACATGGAGACGCTTGGGTAATTAAATAATTAATGTGTACCTGTAATGTATATCGGCTATTTATTTATTCCAGACCTCGTGAGAGGGTGAAAAACTGAAAAGTACAATTATAAAAGTCAGAATTTGTCTAATATAGCAATTTCCAAAAATATGGCAGTAAATAAGCTGTGACAATATATAAATAGTGCCTGTTTGGGAGGGTAACAGTTGAAATTGACACCCCGAGAAAACCACTGTCAACCGACGCGAAGCGGAGGTTGACAATGGTTTTCGAGGGGTGTCAATTTCAACTGGTATCCTCCCCAACAGGCACAATTTATTTGTTATACTGAATGTCTTAATTTTTAAGAAAATTTTACTGCTTTTATATAGGAATAACGTGAATTCTACAGCGAACCGTACGCGCATAATTTTCGCGCATGTAACATTTTTTAATGTTACCCGTTGCTAAGTGCGTTGCTAACGCTGAGGGTAATAAAAAGGATTATGAACTGCGTCTTAACCAATCAGATTTCAGTATTTAACATGAAAGTATAACAATACTGAATGTTATATGACTAAACTTTACCCGACGACATATACCATGGTATACACAGATAAATGTGTGACTAGAACATGCTAGCTAAACAGGCCTATGCCTATCCTATATTGCGAACACGCGCTTACACAAAACAACGCAGTTGCAGAATTTAAACAAAGTAAGAGATATTGCATGACATCGTTAGATACACAAGATCATAATGGACATAAATTGACATGAATAAAATAAAACTTACTCCTTAGATAGGCCGAATTCCACAAAATGATGCAAACAAAAACAGCAGGCCAAGCACATGGCTGCCATTACCGATAAAACAAACAAGAGGCCCAGAGGCCACATCGCTCACCTGAGCAAGAATAGCCTTATATCTGATCAAATTAGCATTACAGCATCAAAATCAAAACATCTTGACAACTAAGTACAGTAGATCTTGCTCAAAAAATTAAAAACATCTGCCGATTTTTATCCACATATTTTTATGGTAAATACATAGCCCCTTTTGTTGTTGTGCCTGTAAGATGATTTTTCTCTATTCCTATACTGGTACTGTACCAGTTATCGGCTAAGACCAGTTATCGGCTAAACTGAGAGTACGGGTTTATAGCACGCGACAATCCAAGATTTTTTAATTCAGTCGTCTTTTTCGAAAAAAGAAATGTAAGTTTGCTTGAAAACTTTCTTGAATATGTTTTATACCTGAGCTTAAACGATCATTGTTTACTGCTGATTTTACATCTTTGCACTTTCAGCAGTGGGGGAAGTGACGTAATAAGTTAAAAATAGAATATTACCTCTTTGTGATACGTTATTATATCCCTTCTTTGATTTGACATATAAAATCAATACATTTAACATGTATATATAACAAAAGGAATTCACGAATTTCCGAGAGATTATGTATTGAATAGTATACAATTTGGTGTATTACCGTATGATAATAAACGAATTATTTTATGAGTTTTGTTTATAATGTATCATGACCCCGACTACTTTATTCTGACCTCACCAGGGTCATAATTCAAACTACATTTCGCAGAGTATAAAATCAACATGAACACGGATTTTAACTATGTTAATATCACGAAGCCGCTAACTGGTACAGTAAATCGTAAAAACTCGGCAAATTCGGGGCGTGCTTAAAGGCACAAAACAAGATAGTTTGGGTTCTTAATAATGATATAAACTAACAGACTGATAAATAAGGAGTTCACTTTTTTAAAGTATGTCAAGTTTTATCCAAAAATATCAAGAAATAAGAAATTACGAAAAGAAAACGTTAAATTTTAGCCGATAACTGGTACAGTGCCAGTATAATCCCCCCCCCCCCCACTTTGTGGCCCCACTTTTCTCTAGGGAATCATGGTTTGATCAAACTTTAATCTGCATAACCTGTGCTTACACACCAGTTACTACTTTTTGGACTGAAAACTTTCCCAGAATATTTTTAAAGATTTTCTCTATATATTCCTATGTAAAAATTCATCCCCCATGGTGGCCTCACCCTACCCCCGGGACTCATGATTTAAAGAAACTTGAATCTACACTATCTGAGGATGCTTCCACTTAATCGGAGCTTTCTTGGCCTAATAGCTTTTGAGAAGAAGATTTTTAAAGATTTTCTGTATATATTCCTTTGAACAAATTCATCCACCCATTGTGGCCACACCCTACCCCCGGAGACCATGATTTGAACAAACTTGAATCTACACTAGCTTAGGATGCTTCCACTCCAATTTGAGCTTTTCTGGCCCAAAAACTTTTGAGAAAAAGATTTTTAAAGATTTTCTCTATATATTCCTATGTAAAAATTCATCCCCCATGGTGGCCCCACCCTACCCCCGGGGACCATGATTTAAAGAAACTTGAATCTACACTATCTGAGGATGCTTCCACTCAATTGGAGCTTTTTTGGCCTAATAGCTTTTGAGAAGAAGATTTTTAAAGATTTTCTGTATATATTCCTTTGTAAAAATTCATCCACCCATTGTGGCCCCACCCTACCCCCGGGGACCATGATTTGAACAAACTTGAATCTACACTACCTGAGGATGCTTCCATACAAGTTACAGAATTTCTGGCCTAATAATAAAGATTTTTTAAAAATACCTACAAATTTTAAATAACTCTTAATTATCTCCCCTTTAAAGAGCGTGTGGCCCTTCATTTGAACAAACTTAAATCCCCTTTACCCAGTGATGATTTGTGCCAAGTTTGGTTGAAATCTGCCCAGTGGTTCTGGAGAAGAAGATAAAAATGTGAAAAGTTTACAACGCCAATGCCGATGCCAACGCCAACGACGACAGACACGGACAAATTTTGATCAGAAAAGCTCACTTGAGCTTTCAGCTCAGGTGAGCTAAAAACCAAACCGGACGGAACATATTATTCCATTTCGAGAGCAGCACAGTACCTAATATGTGTTTAAATCAAATACGATGAAATATGTTTACCTTCTTTGTATTATATTTATTTGAAAACATGGCTTCTAGTACTCCGAACGTAAAAGGGAAAATATAAATCTAAGTGAAAAAAAAAAACGAAAGTTCCTGAGAAAGATAAACATAAGTAATCACAGATTACAAAGCTCACCGAGACGAGACATCACCCTTATGAGACTTCACCTTTATGAGAACACCTTTATCATATTAAATGAAAATCATACTTTATGATCTTGGATATTCATGGATTCTGTTTTGACACAATATCGTATATCATCTGTTAAAAAATTGTATGATAATCATATGTTCATATGTTAATCAATACAATAATATATAATTAAATATTGCATCCTATCATATTTACAACATATATCATATAATACATTAACATACCATAATAAACAATGCTGAGATATGATATTGTAACGTATGATATGACATTGTATTGTGTTATACGTTATTGTATTTGATCACATAATACAATATCATAATATATAAAACAATATAGTATAATTATATAACAATATCAAATTACATAATACATCATATCATTGAAACGTATGATATTATATTGTAAAATATAGTATGAAATTGTATGATACTGTATCATTTTTGATACATAATATGATATTGTATCATATGATACAATATAATTTGATACAACATTGTATAATATCAAATGATACAATATTATGTGATAAAGTAAAATATTATATAATACAATATTATATTATACATATTGTATACATAATATCATACAATACAATTTCATGTGATAATATATCATATTATAAACCAATATCATATTTGATACAACATTGTATAACCAATATCATACTATACAATATCGTATGATACGATATTAAATAAGATTACAGTATCATATTATACAATTTCATGTGATATAATTCTATATTACAAAAACTAATATCATATTATACAATTATATCATATGATACCATATAATAGAATATACAATATTGTATCATAGGATACAATATTATATTTTGCAATATCTTATGTAATAGTATCATGTCATAAAACAATAAATATATATATATGTAAATAATACAATATAATATTATACAATATTGTATCATAATATACAATACTATACATAACGCTATCATGATACAATATCATAACATTAAATATAAAAAAAATTGATACAATATCATATATCGTATCATATAACTTTTTATAATATTACATATGATATTATATTGTATCATATTAAACAATATTGTTTCATACCATACAATACTATATCATAGGAATCATGTTATATCATTTATCAAAAAACACATCTATCTATCGAGCAAGTTTGAGTGAGGTAGGAGATTTCTTTAGCATCCTTGATAATGGAGATCAGGCTCTGCATCTGAAACAACCTCTGCGTTTCATTTATAATATAGTTAAATCAACTATGCAAGCTATCATCTATAAAACATGTGACCTGTTCCAAAAAAACTAAACCTTATCCAGCATCCGAAACCTATGGCTCAGATTCAGCATTCAAGCCTGTCAGGTGCATCAGTATACATAAGACGCATCTCCATGCAAGTTTGGTGAAGTTCAGACCAGTAATAACTAAGATATCATCATCAGAGGGCATTAGCAATTAAAACCTTAACCTGCTCCAGCATCCGCAACCTTTGGCTCAGATTCAACATCCATGCCTGTCAGGTGCATATGTATCATAAGACACACCATCCATTCAAGTTTGGTGAAGTTAGGACCTGTAATAACTAAGATATATTTTTTAGCATCCTTGATAATGGAGATCAAGTTCTGCATCTGAAGCTTCCTCTGTGATTCATTCATATTACAGTTTAATCAACTATGCAAGTTTGAAATAGTACTATTATCTATTAAACATGTGACCTGTTCCAAAAAACTTAACCATATCCAGCATCTGAAACCTATGGCTCAGACTCCGCATTCAAGCCTGTCAGGTGCATCAGTATCATAAGACGCACCATCCATGGAAGTCTGGTGAAGTTAGGACAAGTAATAACTAAGATATATTCATCAGAGGGCACCTGTTTCAAAAACTTTAACCAGCTCTTAAAACCTTAACCTCCTCCAGCATCCGAAACCTATGGCTCAGATTCAGCATTCAAGCCTGTCTGGTGCATCAGTATCATAAGACGCACCATCCATGGAAGTCTGGTTAAGTTAGAACAAGTAGTAACTAAGATATAATCATCAGAGGGCACCTGCAACAAAAACTTTAACCAGCTCTAAAAACCTTCAGCATCTGTAGCCTATAGCTCAGATTCAGCACCCAAGCCTGCCTGGTGCATCAGTATCATAAGACACACCATCAATGCAAGTTTGGTGAAGTATGGACCTGCAGTAACTTAGATATTGCTATCAAAGGGCACCTGCAACAAAAACTTTAACCTGCTCCAAAAACCTTAACCTCCTCCAGCATCCGAAACCTATAGCTCAGATTCAGCACTCAAGCATGTCTGGTGCATCAGTATCATAAGACACACCATCCATGCAAGTTTGGTGAAGTACGGACCTGCAGTTACTTAGATATTGCTATCAAAGGGCACCTGCAACAAAAACTTTAACCTGGTCAAACAACCTTAACCTCCTCCAGCATCTGAAATTTAGGACTCAGATTCAGCATCAAAGTCTTTCAAGTCCATAAGTAGGTCCAGATGTATCATCCATGCAAGTTTGGTGAAGATAGGACAAGTAATAGCTTAGATACAGGACCTGCAACAAAAACTTTAACCAGGTCCGGACGCCGACGCCGACACTGACGCCGACGCCGAGGGTATAGCATAAGCTCCCCCTGACTTCGTCTCGGTGAGCTAAAAAGGGCATGTCATATCAAATGACAGCGAAAACGTTTTAAGTTTGAAAAACTCAAGTTAACAGTTTTGAAATAAGTACATGTGTCGAATAAAATATGAAATCAAAGAGACCCTGAAAGTACTGAAGCACCGTCTAATGTAACAGCCTGGGAACGAGGATATAAATGAATTTTTTGGGGGGGTGGTTCAACAGTTCAATCGACGCAACATCTAAATCTCATTATTTATACAAGGAAAGCTCTAAAACGTTTTATTTATACAAAGATGTAAAAAAAATAATGTACATTAAAAAATGTGAAATAAAATACGTAAAAAAATATGTAACTATAGTACAACATGTCTTCTGATGCATTTGTGTATAATATATATTGATTTACATGTTTCTGTATGCAAACTGGAATTAACCGCCATCTGCCTTATACAGCCACTTTTTAAATTTTCCCAAGGTGGCCGTTCAAAACAAGTTTGACTGTATTTGTAAACTTTTGAAAACACATAAGCCCATCTTTGGAAATCCTTTCATTTTTACATTATTTGAAAACTTTGACTAACATGTCATACTTGCCAACTCACCCGATTTCGTCGGGTCACACCCGATTTTTCAACCCTTCACCCGATTATTTTTTATAACCCGGCGGGTCATGCTTTTCACCCGATTTTTGTCGAACAACCCGAAAATCTCCCGATTTCCGGATTTGGTTCGTAAATTACGTTGCGCGTTTGACTTCCAGTTATGAACCCAAGCTGAGCTTGGATTTACGTAACGCGTAAACAATGCCGATGGCTATATAACAGACACATTAACTGTAATTATTATCGTGAGTTGTTTTGACTAAGCGAAGGTTTAAATCATTAAGTGTGATGGCTTCCAATAAGAAAAGGTCTTCATCGGGGCCAGCGGAATCAAAACCAACAAAAAGAAAACGATATTTTTGTACCTATCAACATATCTGGGAAAATGAATTCCCATAGGTAAAACAAAGTAATCGAGTACAAAACGAGGCTTTTGCGTTCTATGTAACGCACATTTGAATATTGGATTTTGTGCCCAAAATGATCTGACTAAACATTCAAAAACGTTAATTCATGTATAGAATGCTTTTTAATACACAAAACTTGAAAAGTCTTCCAAGTCACTTACAACTTTCATGCCATCATTTACAGAGTTCAAAAGCAGGGTAAATGTAGCAGAAACTCTTTTTGCATTTTTTTTTTCAGCTGAACACAACCTTCCATTTTCTGTGTCAGATCATTTTACACAATTCAAAATCAGCAACTGTTAGTTAAAATGCTTCTTCTGCAATAAAGTATTACACATAAGTTTTAACACATATTTCTATTGTATATACCTATGAAATGCATGATAAATATGCCGTGAATGTCGTTACGCGCTATGACCAGATTTTTTACTTTCCAAATCTGGTCATGACCAGATTTTCACATGTTGGAGGTTGGCAAGTATGTAACATGTTGACAGAATTGGGAAAAATAACAAATGACTTGTTAATTACTATTTGGAGAATTTATCTTTTAATGCCTTAAAACAATATATTTCCAATATAACCATATATTTGTACATTCATAAGTAAAATTTTGTATATTTTTCATTTCTGGAATTTACTCCGTCATTCGACAGATTGACAGTGATGCTGTACTTATAAACTCTAAACAGACATTGCCTTGGTGTCTTTATCAATTTGGCTGAGGAGAGCAATTAAAATAGTACTCAATTTAATTACTGTATTGTTTAATTTGATAGGAAGTATAGTAGCTTCCTATCATATCGCGGGTTCTATGGTATCGCGGTATTTCTGATTACGTATAGTATCACGCGCTGAAATTGACATTTGACGGTGGGATATATTTAGACATAGTAAACAGAGACACACTGAACATCACCGAAGAGACTCACAATAACATTTGTTTTTGGAAATATGTGCATATAAATAGATTTTTTAACAAAATGATTTAACTTTCATAGGACCGGCTCATGTGTCACAATATGAAGGTGTCCCATACTGGCAAACGACCAATTCTCGCAAAGAACCATTTCTCACCAATGCATTGTTCCGTCATTTATCAACCCATAAAATTATCTACGAACAATGACATAACAATGCACTGAGAAAAATGGTACTCGGCGAGAACTAGTCGCCTGCACCACCTTAACCCATTTCTTCCGACCTTCCCAAAACGAAAGTAGATTTTACAGGAAAGACGAAATAGATGACTTATCTACGTCCTCTCGACTTCTGAATTTCAGTAGTTTATGGAGTCATTATAGAGTGGTATCATTTTATATGTTTATATGTTAAGTGTGCATAGGCCTACTGTTAATAAAGTGATTTGAGCTAATCAGGGCTAAATAGTCCAATGCTTTGTTCTGTAGCCCGGTAACGATAATTCCACAAATTCCGTGGCAAAAATAAAGCAATCACTTTAAATGAAGTATACTGATATGTAAATAAAATAAATACCCAGACAAACACGGAGAAACACAGAAAAACACAGAGAAGCACAGACCATGAATCAGACGAACTGCGACGACAATCTACATCACGTGACTCCACGGGTATGATGACTAATGACGCGAAACATTAAAAGCCCGAAAAACACTGCTCGTGTATTTATGTACAATGTATAAAGTTAATATAATAATATTTTGAGTTTAAAATCTATCTAGCTTATTAAAATAAAGTCTCAGACACAAATCTTGGATTTGAAAATGTTTTTACTACCTCTCCAATAAAAAAAATCAAAGTACTAAAAAGCGCTAAGCCTGAAAGAAAGTGTTAAAAATTTACCGACTAATCTGAAAATATTTGAGAAGAATTATATTTAAATCGGGATTTGTTCGTTTTGGTTTTTTTTAAAGCACTTTCTCAGATAACTGAAATGAAATAGAATTCGGATATGCCCTAGTTATAGAATACAGATATATATTATATTTTTTAAATGATTAATGCATGCTGGCGAGTCACTAGATCTAGTCTAAACAAAATGCTGACGACTTTAAAAATACGTCACAAATAATCTGTGTGCATCATTTTTTAAAGCAATTTGTAATTTTTTATCCACGAAAAAATAACAATCCGTCAACCATCTCAAAAATCCATAAAACGAAATATAAATTCAAAGCAGAGCAACACGGACCACAGGGGCTCGTCACGAAGTTTTTTCAACCTTTTATATCTACCACCTCTATACAATAAAATACATTTTATTGTATAGAGTATATTTTATTTCATTGTATAGAGGTGGTAGATATAAAAGGTTGAAAAAAACTTCTTGACGAGCCCCTGTGCACGGACCGTCAAAAAGATGGACCTAGGAGGAGTGAGCATCCTCTACTGACCGGTCACACCCGCCGTGTGCTCTTTGTCATAATCGGGAAAAGACGGAAAAGTCTGGAGACAATAGGGTGAATAATTATGGTCTAACAATTAGGCCTATATAGTATGAAAAACGTCAGTCAGCATGCGACCCAGTGTAAGATTGTATTTGCTGACAAGATCGTTGTATCGACCATAGAACTTACGAAAAGATGACCTCAAACGAGACTGTTGAAAGTCCTGTTTTATCAACTTGTTTGTCAGTAGCTTCGTCTTAGAAACTGTTCATACGAAGAACATGCCCTTGTATATCAAATTAACTGAGAGACAAAAAAATCATATATGCAGGTGATGAAGGTATATTGCTACATAGTTGACTAGGCCTATAGAAAAATTGAAGTCATCGCGTTTATCATAAAGCTTTGTTGTTAGGTTACAATCAATATCCATTTCAATTAAAATATCCAAATATGTAAAAGATGACGCAGATTCTGTATCCTTGTATCACTCATCAGTCGTCTGCCACAAATATAGAATTGTGCATTTAAAGCAATTTGAATCAGTACGCGGGGGTGTTAAGGAAGCATATGGGCAATTAAGCGTCTTATTTTGACTGTTATATTCAAAATCGTGAAATTAAATAATTATTTTGAATAAGATCAAAAACTAAGTATTATCCTTTAAAATAGATGTCAGTGCAATAAAATCGGGTAGTACATTACTGCCACATTGGTGCATTATCACGTGACAACTATAAATAGCTTACGTATATTCCTTAACATAAAATGAGATAGAACAACACTACCCCGCGGTTTCCAAAATAAAATAAGCATACCAAGTGTAAGCAAAACATCTCAGTTTAATCAAAACCGCTGCTAGAATCCTATGTTTGTCCTTATTAAAAAGTTATTCATCCGGTTCTAATAAAACCTTCCCAACTTTTATATAGTTTGCACGGAAAACGGCAAATTGCATCAAAACAACACACAGCATGGGATTCTAGCAGCACATTTCAATTTAAGCATTGATCAAACTAACGATACGTATAAAATTTCAAGTTCAATATATACGGGGTAGTGTTGTTCTAGTCGGATTTTTACATCGTAAACAACGACAGAGGAAAGCCTGGCCGAGAAATAAATGCAAATTTACATACCTTTTAGCGAATGATTGATAAAACTATCATCTCCCCCAGTATTCTTATGTTTAATTCTCAATAAATCACAGTACTTTATTAGAGGTCTTAGATCAGTTATAGCGAGCGCAGCTCGCCGGCGCGCAGCGCCGGCGCGAAGCGAGCTCTACCGGCAAGGCGTGTGTGAATAGAAAATTCGGACTATAACACATTCATTCAACGGATTTTTTTGGCGTCAGTAAATCGGACCAGTAATGCATCGTTTTAATCGTCCCAGTAGTTCCCTGTAATCATGGCAATATTTATCACTTCACACTCTCACGAGAATCAGCAAGACAAATTTAGACAGTAAAAACAATAACGATGTAAGCGACATACAGTCAATGTTACCTCTAAAGTTCACCTCAGTACACTTTCAATCAAAAATAATCGTGTGACGTCACAAACGTTTACACATTGATCCGATATATTTTTTCGGAGTCAGTAAATTTTGACCCACAATTCATAGTACCAATGGTTTCCAATCTCACGTTCCAACATCACGTTCTCCCGAGAATCAAAGTAAAACCTTTGAAAAGCTTATAAGATGTGTAATTTTAAGAACATCATGCTTTTTAAGTAAATAAAACAGTATACTTCGCATACTTTTATTTCTCGGGGGAGTTTTAAAGAGTAAGACGACACTTAACCAACGTCAGCTTTGACGTCACAATAAGCACTGATAAGGGGAAATTACTCTAATTGAAGTTATTGTAAATCTGCTGAAATGACCAAAATCCTCTTAAAATCTTGCAAAGGCTAAGATAAAGAACAGCTGACGAATAAGGACATTTCTTCAGATACAGGAAACAGTTGTAAATTGCACTAATTTGGATGAATGCTCACAAATATTTTATTCACTATAATTACGGTAATTTCCGGAAACGTAACGTTATGCGTAGCAGCGCCTTTTTTTAAAGGGGGTGGGTGGGTGGATGGCAGCCTCATCCAAAAAATCTTTGCAAGCAAAAAGAAAAATAAATCATGAAAATTCTAATCCTTCAGCTCTTTAGCAGTTCAATGGTTTCCATTTATTACATGCCGGGGGGGGGGGGGGGGGGGGGGGACAACACCATGATAAGCAAATATTTTTAAGCGTAAATTAAAAATAAAATTAAACATTAATTATTTTTTTTAAGTGGAGGGGCAAATCCATGGTAAGTCGATTTTCTATGTATAAATTGACAAAAATGAAAAAAAATATAGCATGGGGGGAGCTCTATGATGAGTCAAGTTTTATATGTAAGTTTAAGAAAAAATGTCTACTGCAAAAAAAAGGGGGAAATCAATCAATCAATCATAATCACAATCACTTGAAAAGAGGAGATGCAGTGCAATGAATATTTATATATTAAAATCTTTATTATTTAACAACATTGTATCTGAGATTAAACTATTACGTTCTACATATAAATAAATAAATTATAACAAATCTTATAAACTATGAATAATGAAAATTTACTGAAAAATAGGTATGTTTTATTTTTTGGCATTCAAATTTCACGTTAATTTTATTTTATTAATTTATTATAATTCATTGTTTGATCACATGCTGTGCTCGCCCCAACGGTCGCACCGTAAAACATATTATTTTGAATATGTTTACAATGCTTTCCGATCAAATTCACACGACATTCAACTTTTAGACAATAGTCATGACGTCATCAATGTGTAAATCTACGTAACACAACCTAATTTCTGGAAAAAAATTGTCTTCAGTATTTTTTATTTGTTTTTTATCTACGTTATGTTTCTTAGATATTTGAATATGTACATAATAACTAAGATTTGTGATTTCACGGAATTACATGCAACTCAGATTCCATATGCTTCCTTAACACCCCCGCGTAATGGCGGTGAAAGTGCTGCAGTAAGAAGTTGGGTTAATTGCAGTATATGTTGATACAGTACACCTTCCCGTGAGAGCGAAGCTTAAACAAACTATAAAAACAAAATCAAGGTACTGGTGGTACTGGAAGACGCCTCTGATAAGTGATGTTTTTTAGATGAATTTATGGACAATATTAACACTATGATTTGATTATTTTTTATTAAGATGGGGAGTCATTTCAATTGTTAGTTTAAATGTTTTTAAAAATCTGAATACATTATCATGCGAGAAATTATGCTGACTTAATGCATAGCATTGGGGCTCAATCATATTTTTTTCTTTGTCTTTCACTTCAAGGTATTACATCCATAACTTAATATAATATAATATAATCATATTTAAAATCAAATATTGTTTTAAATGGTTCATTTACCTTTGGAATTTACCAACAATTAAATAGTAAAAGTTATATATCACATCTTGAAGTTAACATTGAAGTCTTTGGGGGTAAGGTATAATTTGTTAAAGTCTTTTTAATATATCATTTCAGTACAGTGTTGGTAAGAAGTTTGCTTAAGCTTTCTCCTTCTAAAGAAATAAAAAAAATTGTTGTTGTTTTTTTTCTCATTTTGATTTTTTTTTTGAGACGGGGAGCCATTTCAATTGTTAATGAAGTACTTTATTCAATAAAGTACTCCATTAACAATTGAAATGGCTCCCCGTCTCAATAAAAAAAAAATTACTTTATATATAGAGAGTATCTTTTCTTACAATTATGAAACGAGATTGAACAATGTGCATCTTGTTCATTAAGAAAAAAAATCATTGAAATGGAAAGCCTGTAGCTCTGCTCTTAACGTCATATCCGCTTACGGTGACTCCATCGACAAAATCATTAAAAGATAAAGGGGAGCGATATTTACACAAATATACACTGATTCTCTGCTATGAAACTGAACATCAATAGTGTACATGAAAACTCATGTCGAGTTATAGATCACTTATAAAATTTAAAAGAAATGCTTACCAGTTCAAAATGAACAGTGCAACAATATTTTTGTTTGTGTCTTTAATACCATAAAACCGTATATCTATGAATAAGATTCCTTAGGAAGAAAATGTCATAACGATTAAGAGAGCGTTAGTTTATCTACAAATATATTTTATAAAAACACGCACACATACATCAATACTAGAATTATATATTTGTTCACATTTTACCACATCCAACTTTTGACCTATATCCACAACAGTCGACTTTTAATTGCCATTTAGAGAAATGTTGTTTAAGGTGGTATGAGACACCTCCATGTTGTGACGCACTATCAATTTGAACAAGTGTTATTATAAAAATAGTTTCTTTTCCAAAATTGTCATTTAAGGTCAGACGACACGTTGATGGAGCATCCTTTTTGTATCTCTTAGTGATAAAGAGTTCCAATTAAAGAAATTCTGATTTTAGTCGAAATTGGTTCCAAAAATCATATCTAATTATGCCCTATTTGTACCCTTTTACGATTGGAGATAAATTTGTCATTTCAATAAGATTACATACACAATCGCATATTCTAGTACCTCACACAAATGCCTGGTAAGGTACTCTAATTTTTTTAAAGAAAGCTTGTCAAAGTAGTAGTAAGTCAATAACAAATTCCCGGAAAAAGTTTTTATATAAATTTAAGGAACGTGTCGTCTAACCCTAAAAGTGTAGCGCAGTAAGTTAAAGGTTTCTCTAAAAATTCATGGATCATGCGTTCAAATCCCGCTTGGGGTTTTAAAATGTTTACCTTTCCAAAATATTTTACAACGTAAACGGTAAAATATTGTGAAATTTGGAAATTCTAATTCGGTGAAAGTATTTTAATTATAATGTACTTTAATCCACATTAATAAAGACATATGTTCCATTCCTCTTAAAATGGTCAAAAATCATTTTTCCAATTTTCATATTAACACTGCTCCAGTAAGGCATTTTAAATAGGCAACCATAATTTGAGTGTCATTCATTTTGTTATAAGCGAGCTAAAGAGCTTGAAATTCTTTGCTTTGAAAACAAAGCGTTTGTTAACATTTTAAATGTTGAAAAAAATTCCAGTAATAGACCTAAAATGAATGATTTAAACGTAAAGAACTGTCTATAAATGCTAAAAATGAATAAAAAGATAAACAAATCAGCTTGAAAAAGTTTTTTTACTGGTAATTTGAACCTATGTAAACAAAAACAGGACACGAGCCTTGTTTACATGGCAAAGAACTGTGAGCCCCGTATTTTACTTAAAACTCTACGAATGACTCTCAAAATGTATTTTATCATTAGAAATGCATTCCTAAAGCATTGTAAATAATGAAAACAGAAAAATATTATTTGAACAAAATCGTGACCATGCATGTTCCTTTAAGCGTTGAAATGTTGTCACTGCACAAGGAATAATTAGGTAGGAAAACATTGATAATTAAATAAGTAAGTTTACGGGCATTTCCGATTACGACAAAGAGCACACGGCGGGTGTAACCGGTCAGCAGAGGATGCTCACTCCTCCATGGCACCTGATCCTACCTCTAACTTTTTAGAGGTTGTTTGCTCTGCTCTTGTTTTGTATTTTTCCTTTGGATTTTGATCACTGATCGTTATAACCATATGTCACTGATAACGAAACTCTCATTTAACAGACATGACATGCATTAACCTCAAAACTCTTCATTTAATTCATTTTATTGACAATTACCATGCATTACAGTCTTAAATATGAGTCACATAAAAACAAAACATCAAACATAAGCATGCAAAAGCTAAACATTAACTAATATATCTACAGAGAACAAAACATTAGATGAACAAATCAAAGCTAGTGCAAAATGATTGGTATTCATAAAATTGTATAAGTGTTCATTGTTGGCCCTCTTCTCTAGCGTTGAAACATTTTTTAGAAAACGACATAATCGGTCTAGCAGTTGTAATGTTTTTAGGATTGACAAGTTCCTTAATGGGATTGATATTTGCATATGTGTCCATATTTAATATAACATTATTATTCAATCTACATACATATTTTGAACAATACTTTAATTGTAATTAATTCAACACTGTCAGTCGATTGTAGCAATAAGTAACTGAAAGCAGGAAACCGTTGGTGATTTAGCCGGGAGGTTAAGGATATCCCAAACCCTCATTAAATTTTCCTTACATATAATCTTTTAAACAATAAAATGCTTTCTTTGGTGATTCATTCGGGATATGAAGGTAGCGACATTGCAGAAAAAATACATAACCCGCGTTAGCGGGTTGTGTAAATTTTTTCTGCAATGATCGCTACCTTCATTACCCGAATGAATCATCAAAGAAAGCATTTTATTGTTTATATTAACATCTTTCTTTTAGCCAATTGATAAATTGTTAATGAAAAGTAAGTAAAATTCACTAAATTACTGTTAATGTACGTAAGTACGTTAACTAAAAGAAACAGCCAAATCGTCTCCTGTGAGACTTTGAGTCTGACGTCGTCATGATTATTTCGTGCAGTGCGTGATTTTTCCTAGGTAGTTGTAGGTCTCGACCAATCGATAAACTGGGCGTGTCAAGTTTGGCCCTGTCACTTTCTTGTCAGTTTCAGCCGCTGTAGATTTCGACCAATCAATAAACGGGCGTGTAGATTTCATTCTGGCTGTTTCTATATAGCTATGAATTCACTAAAGTTTCCGTAAGAAATAGAGGGAATAATACTTGGTAGATGTAAATATTTATTTATAAATACTCATTTAATGTGGAAATCTCCCGTAAGATTGACACAGACCCACATCCCTTAGAATAAGAACATTAAAAAGAGAATCCTACCCGTGTAATTATTTTGAATTATTTTCATTCTCTTGTTTTTTCTTTCAAACTAATGACTATTAAAGAAAACACAGTGCTAAGGATAAATAGATGTATTTTATCAACGTACATATCCAAAACACTACGATTCTCTTGAGAACAATTATAAATGTGAGTAAAATTGTATTAAAATGCCCCTAAAAAATGCAGCCATAGACATACTGAAAATATATGAAAAATGTGCTTGCATTATGATCAACAAATGTATTGTAAAAATATATATAACATTGAATATCATTCTAAATGCATGGTTTGTTAATAATCAAAGAATTATGTTAAATATTGCACTAGTAAATTAACAAAAATAAATACATTTTGAAGATTTTGTTTCGTTTCAGTGTCGTAATCTTTGGTTTGTGTTTTCTTATAAAATCCCATTTTATCTGAGATAAAACAATCCCATCGGATATATACATTGATATAAATGGAAGGGGTACACCGTTTTCATTCAACCCCCGTAAACTTTTAGCTCCGTCCCTGTTAGTGGGTTTACCACCAATAATGCGTCAATTCTTAAAGTATAAATCAAGTGATCAGTATACATTGTATATACACACATTAATCAAGATGTTTCACTATTTTCACTCTTGTTTGAAAAAAACGAAAATCATGGCAGATTTTTCTATAATTCAAGGTACTAAAAGGGATCGTGACATATGTTTAGAGATATAAACTTTTATGCAATTGTTTTGCTTAACGTGCATCTTGTACGTTAGAGGATCAAAATGGAAACATTTCTGATCTGGCTTAAAAAAATATTTCTGCCCAAGATCTCTCAAAAACAACACGACTTTGATGTCACTTTCTTCCACAGACCTAATGAATTAGATATCACTTTCTCCCACAGACCACGTGACTTTGATGTCACTTTCTTCTACAGACCACATGACTTTGATGTCACTTTCTCTTCAGCATTTCTCCAACAGACCACATGACTTAGAAGTCACTTTCTTCTACAGACCACATGACTTAGATGTCACTTTCTCCCACAGATCACGTGACTTAGATGTCACTTTTTCCTCATGTAATTTCCCACAGACCTAATGACTGAGATGTCAGTTTTTCCAACAAACGGCATCAATTAGATTTCATTTTATTCTAGAGACCACATGACTTTGGTGTCACTTTCTCTTCATCACTTCTCCCTCAGACCACGGAACTTAAGATACCACATTCTCCCACAGACAACATGACTTAAATGTCACTTTTTTCACAGACCATATGTTATATATTATTCTTATCCCAGAGACCACGTGACTAAAATGTCACTTTCTCCCATAGACCAAGTAACATAGATGTCGCATTCTCCCACAGACTACGTGACCTAGATGACAATTTCTTCCACATACCACATGACCTATATGTCAATTTCTCTTCCAGACCGCATGACTTAGATGTCAGTTTTTCACATTCGACATGACTTTGATGTCACTTTCTTCCACACACCACGTGACGTAGATGACACTTTTTCATACACCACAACTATTAGTTGATATCATTTACTCTACACCATAAAAAGGTTGTAGGCGTTTTTTCTATCCGATATCACAGGACAATAATATTCTATCTCGTTTTATAAATGACACAACACTTGATAAATTAAATATTTTACTTTCAATTCAGCATCCAAACATATAATCCAATACATGACAAAACTTGTACATTAATCCACTTTTCATAAAACAATGATCCTAAATACAAGTAATATGATTGACAATAAATTAACCAAAGGGGGTTTTAATGATGCCATTATATCTCGTCATATATATTTGACAGGCATGGATAAACACAGTTGTATTGACATTATAAAAATATGTGACGGGATTTCATCAAAGATTATAACATATGACATGTAACATCTGACAAGGGCTTTCTGGACATGCAGATTTTACCATTGCATTTAAGATCTTTGATATTGGGTTAATTTTTTTTTACAGAACCACTCAAACTTTAAAAAAAACACCTTTATATTTTTAAAAAGAAATTTATGCGTTCATGTTACAAGTTTTTTTAAATAACACTTAAGTGGAATAGTTTGAGTGTTGGGCCAAATTGTGAGAATCAAATAAAGGGTCAATGTTATATGGATGACAAGATATAACAGGTTCCAGACAGTAGGTTATACAGTTAACCTTAGAAAACTATTGATAAAACGGCAGAACTGTTGTACTATTGATATATACAATGAATTCCTCTGCATGGCAGGTAGGCAGACGACACTGGGGGGGGGGGGGGGGTGGGTGGATAGATATACATGGTAGAGACAAGCAGCTATTTATGTTTAATCACAGACAGTAAGGACTAGTTTTAAACAGCAATGATCCCATTGAATATGAAACAAATATCATACACCATAAAAACATAATAATTCTATGTCTACATTTCTCCAAATAAAACTCTAACATTAATATCATATAATATTGCTATAGTCTTTGCATAATGAACAGCAACTGAACTGTTTTAACAATAGGTACAAAACAGCACATTCTGTGCCAAGTAAAATCATTGGATGAGTTCAGAATTTGCTTAAGCTCAAATAAATCATCAAACACCATGATATTCAATTCAAAAATAAAAACAATAACAAATAAAACATCTGGTCCCAACTTAATAATAATTTACATTCCTTTCTTTGGTTCCTGAAATGGCAGAACTTATGATTATTGCAGATAAAAAGAATGTTATTGTCCAACATCAGAGAGTATGGAGCCAATGAAGGTCAATGTCGAACAAGGTCACAATGACGGCAAAATAATAACAAGGTTCTCTGGATCTCACGCCTATCTCCGTGGAAATAACCTTGACCTTGGAGTACCTGGAAAATACACAAAATTTACCGTTTATAAATTGGCAAAACACATTTCATACATTTGAAAAAAACCCACCTAAAAATTCGATATACATATCAAAAGCTGGGAAATTCTAATTCTGAAACAATAAACTCCTTAAATATAATATAATTTGAATTATTTTTTATAACCTTAATGTTTGAAACAATAGCACAGAAAGTAAATATCAAAGAGTATACACCACAACAAATACGATTCAAAGAGCCTGTGGATATCAGCACTACTGAGCTAGCCTATCCGGACACACTCTATGTCTAGAGAAACCCTGGCCTCCTCTGACATACACACACTATATACTGTGTTACTGGAGTTGTGGCTTAAAAATGTGTTGATTGTTGAAATATGTCATCCTGTCGAGAATTTATTTGGATAAGATGATGGAATCATATTACTGGAGTTGTGGCTTAAGAATTTGTTGATGGTTGAAATAGGTCATCCTCTAGAGAATTTACTTGCATAATAACAATGAGTGTCAAAATAGATGGAATAAATATTACAGTGTATTAATCTCTTTCTTAAAATGCCAGTATACAGTAGTTTTAGGTGAATCTTTTTGGATCTCTAATTAAGAATAAAATTTTAAATGGACCATTCTAGTAGTTCCAGGAGCAGAAACTTGGATCTGCAGAAAATACTGAGGACAAGCCTTGTTTACAAGACGAAGAGTTGTGAGTTTTGTATCTTGCCCATAACTCTATGACTCACTCTCAAACTTCATTTGATCATAAGAAATACATTCCTAAAGAATTGTATTTAAATAATAATAATAGTAAAATTTAATTTAACCAAAATCGTGACCATGCCACTCTAAGTCATATACCATACTTTAATCTCAAACTGAAAATGCGATCTACTAATAAAAACATGCTTTAAAAATTAAAAATCAGTCTCAATAATAGTTTGATCCCATCTTTTCCCTTTCTAGACTTGACAATACAAGTCATTATTGTTAATGCTGGGGATGGGGGGGGGGGGGGCATAAATCTTAAGATATTTTAAGACAAAACTTATGAAACGAAAAATATAATTCTGTTAGTATTTATAAGTAGTGAATAATTTAGCGTATAAGGTATTTAATATGGTATAAACAAGTATATAATTATGGGTTTTCAAGATATATTTGATGAAATCCTTTTACTCTATACCAACAATGACATTCCTGGTAATTTACAATTGGTCTATAATATGGATGGGTCGTGTACCTTGTAAACAAATCCCATCCTATATAATTTTAAATGTGGCTTATTCGGGCTATAACAGACTGTATAACATGAATGATTCCTTCACACAAGCCCCACCCTTAATAATTTATAATGTGGCTATAATGTGAATGATTCCTACACACAAATCCCATCCTTTATAATTTATAATGTGACTATAATATGAATGATTCCTACACACAAATCCCATCCTTTATAATATATAATGTGGCTATAATATGAATGATTTCTACAAAAATGCCCCATCCTTTATAATATATAATGTGGCTATATTGTGAATGATGCCAACACAAATCCCATCCTTAAAAATATATAATGTGGCTATAATGTGAATGATTTCTTCACACAAATCCCATCCTTTATAATTTATAATGTGGCTATAATATAAATGATTCCTAAACACAAACCCCACCCTTTATAATTTATAATGTGGCTATAATGTGAATGATTCCCACACACAAATCCCATCCTTTTTTATTTATAATGTGGCTATAATATGAATGATTCCCACACACAAATCCCATCCTTTATAATATATAATGTGGCTATAATATGAATGATTTCTACAAAAATGCCCCATCCTTTATAATTTATAATGTGGCTATAATGTGAATGATTCCTACACAAATCCCATCATTAGTAGCAATACAACACAATCACCATTATATCTAAAACACACAAAACCATCACAAGCACCAAATGGACAGAGATTTGAGGACATCACAGACAAAGGTTTATATACAGAGGAATCAAACGCCCGTCAGACCCAGTCTTTTAAACCTTACATCGACATCACATAATGTCTGCTACACTTTCCTCATCTGTGATGAAAGAACACAAAGTGCTTATTAGTGGATCTGTACTCAAAATGAATGTAAAGATGCTGATGTGCAACATGTATTCAAAATGAGTGTAAAGGTACTGAATATGGTGCAACATTTACTCAAAACAGACGCAGATGCACCACCGATTGGTGATCCTATTACATTTCAAGCAGTGGAAAATGAATAACAAACAAATGTGTCAAAATGATGTTTTTTTTTCTGACTGACTGGGTTATAAATTAAAAGGAAAGTGTGTTTGATGAAAACAATGAATTTTTTAGTTTTGTTTAAAACTGTTTGTTGCTTTTAAAAAAAATAAGCAGTGCAATAATAGAAATCAATTTCGTTATGTCATCACAAACTGTTTTGATTACTTTTTCACAGCCAACAAATTTTAAAGCCGATGCGAAATTTAGAGAACATTCTTGGATTTAAACTTGACCCCTTGCAATACAATGGTGTCACTTTTGAGACTTAAACCTTCATTCTCACTCACCCGAATCCATCCCGCTGAGTCTCTGCTGCAGATTCTCAAGTCGAGAGATGTAGTCATCATGGGACGAGGGCTCGCTGATCCTGACTCGACGTGCTGGAGATGAGTGACCAACTTTTGTGGGGTTGGGAGAGGAAGAAGAGAGTATTTTTCTGCAAGAAATAAAAAAAAAATTATTTTGTGATAGGACTTTCTATGAACTTTCTACATTTAAACATCTATGAAAGTTTTAAAAGTTTTAACTTTCCAAAATTTTTAAACACATTTTGTGGTCAAATATTGTAAAATTTAAAATTTCTAAAATAGTGAAAGTAGTTTGATATTTTCTGTCTTACTTCTCTGGTTTATATAGCTCACCTTCTAGCACCTGAGTTTTCAGAAGTGGGGTGTGGTTTGCTGCTGTAATCCCGCGTGGGGGGTGTGGTATGGACAGAGAAATTGCTGTTGACATGGTAACTATCAGAAATCCCTCCCACTGACTGATAAGGAGAGATCCCATTGGTTACTCCATTGCTGTTGACATGGTAACCACTAGAGGCTCCCCCTAGTGAGTGATATGGAGAAGCTCCATTAAGGAGGTCTCTCTGAGTAAAGCTGGAAGACAAATAGGACGGACTGTATGGAGACTGATGAACACTTGAATGCAGGGGCGATGATGCGTGACTGTTGAAGGGTCCGGAGCCGTTCACGCGTGATTGAGTGTTGATGCGGGGTGGTGAGAAACTGTTAGAGTTGGGTGCGTAACCTGTAAATAAAGAGACGTGTCTTATTACAATCAGACGTGGTTTTACCGTCAACTTGATCACTCTGTGGAATGGATTTGTGTCATGAAAGACATTTATCATGTAATTTGTTTCTTATGTAAAAATTAAGTAAAACACATTTTTTAAGATATTCTTCTCAAAATGGTTCTATAAATTTTACACTGGAGTGAAAATCAATTATCTCATACTGAAAATGACCATCAATTGAAAATTAAGCAAGCTATGGCATGAGTATGTCAGTAAAACTTCTATAAAAACAAGAAGTCCATGGGCCACATCGCTCACCTGAGCAACAATAAACATATTAAAATCAACTTTAAGGCCTCATATACATAATATCCAAACAATGTTGTATAACAGGTCCTGAATAATTTTTTTTTTATCAAACTTAAATCTAACCTAACAGAGGATGCTTTCACGTAAGTTTCAGCTTTTCTAGCCAAACTGTTCCTGAGAATAATATCTTTAAAGATTTTTCTCTATATATTCATATTAAAAGTTTGACCCCATTGTGGCCTCATCCTACCCCTAGGGGTAGATTTGAACAAACTTGAATTAACACTAATTGAGGATGCTCGAGCTCACAAAACACAAACAGCTTTTCCAGCTGATCGGTTTCAGAGAAGATTTTTAAATCTACTCTATATATTCCTTAGTAAAATTTGACCCCTCATTGTGGCCCCACCCTCCC
The DNA here is from genome assembly GCF_963853765.1 of Magallana gigas. NCBI lineage: Eukaryota > Metazoa > Mollusca > Bivalvia > Ostreida > Ostreidae > Magallana > Magallana gigas. The sequence goes on along the minus strand of NC_088862.1, from coordinate 37,036,273 downwards.
CCCAGTGATCATGATTTAAATAACCTTGAATCTACAATACCTAAGGATGCTTCTACTCAAATAACAGCTTTTCTGGAAAAATGATTTATGAGAAGATTTTTGAAGAATATTTACAAATTTTCATGATTTTTAATTATCTCCCCTTGAAAGAGGGCGTTACCCTTCATATTAACAATCCCCTTAATCTAAGGATGCTTTGTGACAAGTTTGGTCTAATTTTAATTAGATTGGTTGATATTGGACAAGTGGTTCTGGAGAAGAAGTGGAAAATATAAAACGTTTATGGACAGATAGACAGACGGCAGAGCTCACATAAGCTTTCAGCTCAGGTGAGCTAAAAACTGAAGAATTACGTCACCTTGTTGGAGGTCGACTGTGCCCCCCATCACGGGGGATCCCACTCTGGTGGCTCTCTTCCACTTCCTGACCAAGAACCGCATTCTGCAAGAACAGTAAAGGGAGAGAAATCTACTGCAGCTGTTAAGATACATACATCAATGTGCTTCACTTACCTTTCATAATATACCTAACTTACATCTACAATATTCATAACAGTATATTTCTCCAGGAAAATTAAAAACAAATAAATATCTAGGCTGAACCACTACCACACTACCAATGAAGCGACACACTTGAACATGGTGACCAGTCTGACATACTGACCTAGTTACAGCCACCACAACCCTGGCAGCACTCCTAAATGCGGTGACCGGTCGGCGGGGCCTGGTCCCTCGCTGCAGGTCCTCAGGGGAGGGGTAGACCCCCATCCTGGCAATCAGAGCCAAGGTGGTCTGCTCACAGTCTTGGAATCCCCCCAGTAACAAGAGCAGGTACTTCTTCTGGTAGACCAGGGCCTTCCTGTAACTGTCCGCCCGCAGGTACTTCCCGTACAGACGCTGGATCTAAATACAGATCTACCGTCATCAGAATTTAATCACAGTAAACCGAAATCAATATAACAAATGTTGTTCAAACTTCAAATATTAATATAATGGTTATATGGATGCATTTTTCATTTATACTACCAGTTTTTGTATTTAATCCCCTATCTCTTCTCTCTGTCATTTCCCTATCTCTCTCTCCTCTCTCCCTTCCCCTTTTCTCTCTCTCCTCTCTCACTCTCTCTCTCTCTGATTCATTACCCTATCCCTCTCTCTCTCTCTCTCTCTCTCTCTGATTCCTTACCCTATCCCTGTCCCCCTCCGTCCCTACTCCAGCGATGCCTGACCTTCGGTCTCGTTCCACTCTGAGGTCGGCCCGACATTGGTCAAGCTCCTGTTCCATTTGATTAAGGGCCAGCTGTAGCGACAGCCTCTCTTTGGCCCATGAGGCGCGAGCTTCCAGGTGACGGTTTTCCTGATCCGTGTGGTTTTCACTCGTATCATGGCCATTCTACAGTGAAGAAAAACATTGACTTATTAAATACTTCCTAAACAAAGAGGCCCATAATGACCTAGATGTGGGTACACATATCTTGAGGTTGTAAGATGCCTCAGCTAACATGGTTATATCACTCCAATAACGTATTTTTCTACTGACTTACAATCCTAATTTTGAAGCACCTTAATCTTTTCCCTGATGTCTGACATTCAGAATCCCTTTTTCTCTATCCATAGTCTTACATTTATACCTGACATTCAGAATCCCTCTTTCTTTACCCATAGTCTTAAATTTATCTTCAGATTTACATACTCAACATTCAGAGCCCCTCTTTCTTTACCCATAGTCTTATATTCATCTCTAGATTCACAAACCCGATGTTAGGAACCTATTTTCCCTTTATCTACAGACACCCACTCCACAGACAAACATTCCTGCTGTTCGGCACCTCTCTGCCTTTATCTACAGACCAACATACCTGCTGTTTGGTACCTCTCTGCCTTTATCTACAGTCAAACATACCTGCTGTTCAGCACCCCTCTGCCTGTATCTCCAGATTTCCTCCTCTAGGCGCCCAAGTGTGTTGCGTAGCTCCATCTTTTCCTCCGTCAGTCTGGACACAAAGTTGGTCAGCTCAGAGTTGTGATGTAACACTCGCTGGTTCACGGCCTGAGTGCTGGGTCGACTCGTCAGACTGTCCATGGTGTCCGACTCTAAGGCAAGTGGTGTCTGAGTTTGTTTGAGTTCACTCAGTAGGTTCTTGAGAGATTTCTCCAGACTCTGGACATTAACTGAACCTTCAACACTACAAAACCAAAATCTCAGTTTAATCAATAAAAGAAGTTGCTGCCAGATTTAAACTTCTATAAACTTTTACAATCTCCTTTGGTAGAGGAGTTATGTATTAAGATAAAGGAAAAAATTCAACTTTAGAGCTGATACATTTGGACTTCTTTTTACCGAATAAAAATTTATGACCAAAATATCACATACAGTGTATCATACATGTTTACCTCCAGTGGTGAAAAAGAGGTCGATTTAGAACCAAAAAGGTGTAGCATTGTGCGCGGCCTTTTTCAGTGTATAAAATTTGAAAGTACATGTGGATCTGACAAGTAACAGAACGTCCTTTTGACCTACATTCAGACTGTCAGTTTCCCATATTTACCCTCCCCCTCAATTAAGTTGCCCATACCCAAAGGACCTCTTCACCGATATTCCTACCTGTATTCATAAGTTGTCATCCGTTTCCACCTTTACCCCTGTTATTGCCTTACCCCGAGGATGGCTGATGGCTGATCCTGATACTGTAGCATTATATATTGCAGACTCTGACTTATACTCTTGAGCTGGGTCTGTAAACATTCTCCCATTATCCCCCCTCCCCCTCAAAAACTTTAGCTGCCTTACCCCAAAGATGGCTGATCCTGATACTGTAGTATTAGATACTGCAGACTCTGACTTATACTCTTGAGCTGGGTCTGTAAACATTCTCCCATTATCCCCCCTCCCCCTTACAAACTTAAGTTGCCTTACCCTGAGGATAACTGATCCTGATACTGTAGTATTAGATACTGCAGACTTATAATCTCGAGCTAGGTTCTGAAAACATTCTCCCATAATCCCCCCTCCCCCTTACAAACTTAAGTTGCCTTACCCTGAGGATAACTGATCCTGATACTGTAGTATTAGATACTGCAGACTCTGACATATACTTTCGAGCTGAGTTTTGTAAATGTTCCAGTGATCCGGATCCTCTTCACTGCCCTCTGAGTCTACTCGCTGGTGAGTCGAGCGTAGTTTCTCCTGCTGTAGTTCCCGAGTGGCTTCCATCTCACGTTCTCGAGTCTCTGAGACTTGATCCTCTAGATCTAGAACTCGCTGAGTAAGTCGCTGAATTTCTAACTCATTTTCATGCTTAAAAAAATCCAAGTAGATGCTGAAGCAATTATCAAACATTCTCAGTACTCAAAAAACCTCCAGAAACAATTAAATCAGGCAAATTAGCAATAAGACCCTTACATTTAGAATTCTGTATATCATTAGAGTCAAATAGTTTATCTCTTGACATTTTCTCTGCACACACATTATTTGAATCCAAACATCACTGAGAACACATCATTACCATCTTCATTTTCTGGTCGTCCCTCTCCCTCTCCAGCTGTCTCTGTGACCGACGCTCCGTCACTTTCTCCGTGTCACGATTTCTCTCCTTCTCGTTCATGACATCCTTCAGGGATTTGACCTCTGACCTCAGAAGTTCACGTTCAGACTTGAGCCGCGAGACTTGGTCACGTTCGTGTTCATAGTGCCGAGTGATGTCTAGTTTCTGAAGCTGAACAAACACAAACAATTAGTTAAATGTTCAAAGCAACTCTCTTTTATATACCACAGACTTCATTTGCTTCCTGCATGCTTTTAGCTGGTCATTTCTGACGAGCCAATAGCATGCTGGGAAAAGTTGAAATCATGTAATTCAACAGAGCAATAACAACATGTAGATTATGAAAATGACCTAATGAATAATTAAATCTATTATATCAACTTTATGTTTTTAAATTCATATCACAGACTGTTCCACTATGTGTAATGAGCAAGACACAATGTAATGAGTGAGACACAATAACTCCACACTCATTCACCTGTATCTGGTCTATCTCGTTCTTCATCTGGCAGCAAGCCAACCTTTCCTGCTCGAGCTCGTCTTTGAGTACACTCGTCTGAGACTCGAGAGCAGTCACCTGAGATTAAAGCCTTTGCTTTTCTCACTCCACTGAGTTTTTGAGATCTCTAACTTTGGCACGTTCTGATTCTAACTCAAGCTGCATGTTCTCAAAGATTGAGTTTTCTCAATCTGTACTCTTGGGGAGTGAGCGACGCTCATTGTCCAGATTCTCTCCGAGTTTGTCATTGATAGCTCTCACCATCTCTATAGCTCTGTATAAAAACTGTATCAATATTAATGTTATGTACAACTGAACCATATTCTATAACATTTATACTAACTCTGTTCACTAGTACATGTATATATACAACTGAACCATAAAACCTTTATACTAGTATAAAAAATCTCTCTAGAGAAAATAGACATTGATTTAAATAAAGCCTAAAAAATCAGTGATACAGTTAAAATGAAGGACTTTAATCCTCCATATCAGCACCTAGCAATATGAGTGTTAATTGCTGTCAATTGAGGTGTAGATGACAGTAAAATCATCATTGAAATAGTTGATTTCTCTCGAGTTTACTGTTTGTTGACCCTCATTATCTCAGTCTACTGTCTCACTGAGACAGAACACCGTAGCTCACAACTCACCCCTGAAGGTCGTTTGATTTGGCCCCCTCGTGTTCCACTCCTGTGCTGAGCTGCTCGCATCAAGCCTTGTAACCAGACTTAGTGGATCTGAGATTCTTCCTCTTGAAATAGAGTTCCAGGGCCACCTTCTTGAGTTCCTGAGCATTCTCGGCTTGGAGTCTACGATCTCACTCAGTATTGGATCACTAGTAAGTCTTAGATAGTACAAATCTAAACACTAATAGTAATTAATCATTATTATACCCGCACTTTCTAAAGAAAGTTCGGGTATATTGTTGTTACCCTGTTCCGTCCGTCCGTCCGTCTGTCCGTCCGTCCGTCCGTCCGTCCGTCCGTCCGTCTGTCACGTTTTACTTTCTCAAACTGCTCTTACATCTTATAAACCAGCAAACTGAACTCTTGGAGTTTGATTTGGGGTATCATGTTGTTTTGTAAAAAAGTTTCAAAAATTCTCTGTCAGTCCTGGGGGTCAAATAATTGGTAAAAAATGACGTTTTTTCACAAAAAACCTTCTTCCTCGAACTCCTCCTACATTTTCAAAAGTAGACAAATCATCTTTTGGAATATGTTTTAGGGTATCCTATAGATGCGCAATAAGGTTTCGGAATTTTCAATTTTGTCCTGGGGGTCATTTAATGGCTAAAAAATGACGTTTTTTTACAAAAAAACTGGTTTAAAAAACGTCATTTTTTTTAAGCAGTAGCCAAATGATCTTCTAGAATATGATTGGGGGTGTCATATTGAGGCATGATCAGGTTCCAGAATTTTTTTTTTAATTAAGGGGATCAGTGGGCAACAAAAAATGACGTTTTTTGGCAAAAAAAATATGGTTCCCAGAACTCCTCTTACAACTTTTGGAGTAGCTACATCATCTCTTGGGATATAATTGGGGCTGTCCTATAGATGTGCAATAAGGTTTTAAAAATTTAAATTTCATCCTGGGAGTCAAATAGTAGCAGAAAATTGACGTTTATCACTAAAAAATCAAACATTGATCCAAGAGCTCCTCTTATGATTTAATGGATAGACAATCATATCTTGGGATATGATAGGGACTGTTCTATAGATGTGCAGTAAGGTTTTCAAAATTAAATTTCATCCAGGGAGTCAAAATGTAGCAGAAAATTGACGTTTATCACTTAAAAAAAAACATAGATCCTAGAACTCCTTTTATGATTTAATGGATAGACACATCATATCTTGGGATATGAAAAGAACTGTTCCATAGATGTGCATTACGGATTTGAAAAATTAAATTTAACCCTGAGGCCCATTACCTACCGGTACATACCTTTTGATGCCCTTTAAGGATCAAGAATATATATGGTTAAGGGGTGGGGATCTCAACCGTTTTCGAGATATTCGTGCACTTCCTGTTCAAGGGGGGTCATGACAACCCCCGGGGCCCATGACCTACATACCGTTTGATGCCCCTTGACACAAGGTACAAGAATATATATGGTTTAAGGGTGGGGATCTCAACTGTTTTGAAGATATTAAGGGACTTGCTGTTTGAGGGCGTCAGGACCACCCACAGGGCCCATGACCTACATAACATTTGATGCCCCTTGACATCAGAAACATGAATATATATGGTTTAGGGGTCATGATTATAACAGTTTCTGAGATATATGGTAATTTTAAATTCCTGGGGGGTGGGGATGACCCCAGGGGTCAGATCTAATAAACCCTATATATTGCCAGTAACAGCCAATATATGATTTTGAAAACCCTATATTATTATCTTTGTCCGTTTTCAAGTTACCATTTACAATAGAGTCTATGATTCTTTCTACAAGGTTCAATGTTAGACCCCACACCCTTTTGACACCCCCCTCCCCCCCCCCCCCCTCTCCCGAAAAGTGGTTGTCTAACCCAAAATGAGAAAAATCAAACCAGGGTGCACAACTAGATTTGCAGGCCTATCATATCCTAGAGTTTTGTACAATTATGTTCAGCCATCTCTGAGAAACAAGTTCAGAGCAGAAAGAAGAAAAAGAAGATGAAGAATATATACATGTATTAAGAACCGTACAAAAACAATAAGTCTCCAAACTTCATTCAGGAGACTTAATAATTAATAAAGATTAAATAGAGATAGGATCATCAAACATCAATAATTTAAAGATAATTGACAATTTCTGATTCTAAGGGGGTCATGATGACCCCTTAGGGTCATGACTTACATGCCATAATGATCTGATGCGCCTGCATGACCTAAGGAGGAATAATATCTTTGGATTAAGGTGGGGATCTCAATGGTTTTTATGATATTTGATAATTTCAGGAAGAGCACTTGGGATCATGACCTACATACCATCTTAAATGCCTTGAACAAAGAAACAATAATATAATATGTACATGATATATGATTCAATTTAAGAACCCAGATATAGATCAATCATCTGTTTTGTAATACTTCCTATGTATATATACATATACATGTATTAGTTTGTGTTTTGTTCTATAATATTCATGTTCATGACTGTAGTATGGCTTAGTCTTATTTTAAATTACATTAAAAAATTGTCAAATATATGACTTGGAACCCCCACTCCCAAACAAACTCAAATATAAACTGTTCTCTCTCTCCCCCCCCCCCCCCCTCCTTGTCGAATAATCTATTAAAATCAAAATATAATTTGGGTGTCTAAAAACTTTTATAAACTGGTAAAAAATGTTATTCTTAAAAAAATTACATCTTGCATAATTGACAAATGATCTATTGAGATACGATCAGAGGTCATATATCTACCTTGGGATCAATAAGTAGTATTCATTGACAAGTTAAAATTAATTAATAACAATAAATGATTCAAATTATAAATGTTTATACTCCACATTCATCCCCCCCCCCCCCAATCTAACCTGCTTATAAAGATTCAGTCTTCTTAATACATTCTTACATGTGTACAGTAGCAAATTTTAAACCATTTCTTGATTGCTTTTTCTCTTGTGATTCACATTAACATTTTGGAAATTGCTTAATTCAATTTTTAAGATTTATAAACAAAATGTTATATGCATCACTGCCATGTGTATTCACCTATTTGGGGCAATTGTAAAGTCTCCTAAACAAAGCAGTGACATCATTAGGCTAGGAATTACCCACATGGATCAAACACTACTGTATAACATATGAATAAGATAAAATACATTATTATTTCTAGTTCTAAAATGTCAGGGTGTCTCCAAGGGGGCATAATCTTACAATACAATTTTACGCGCAATGACACAAAGAGCAAAAATAAATTAAACGGTTTAGGGATGAGGATCTCAGATCTCAGAAGTTAACAAAATATACAGTGTATCATATCATTTCCTATTTCATAAGGTGGGGGGGGGGGGGGGGGGGGGTTAAAGACAACACCTGGGGGTCATTAATGTACTTTACACCAGTTGATGCATCATAATGACTTTAGAAGATATTTTGTATTTTCCTAGCTGTTTCGTGGGGTCAGAACAGTCCCATAAGGTCATGACCTACATTGTATTTGATGCATTATAATACATTAAGAAAGAAATACTCCTTCCTTCCTATTATTACTCATATAAAAAATATAAGTGTCTACACTTACTTACATACGAAATACACAAATTTAATAAGAAATAGTTTATACAGGGTCAATATGGGGTCAACTCAACAGTGCATGCAGTCTGACAAATGAAAAAAATAACTTTTGCAACTAAAATGACAGAAACTTTACAAATGCGATAGGATAAGTAACGATGATAAGCTTATTTAAATATTAAAAGATGATGATACAGTATGCTGTCAAAGGGAGATTACATTTAGAAAGTGAAAGTAGAACTTATATACATGTGTATATATGTATGCTGGCAGGAATCCCATGCTGGCATCTTATTATATTGTGCTACTGCTACTACATGTATTATGCTTACCTAAATTGGTCAACATCATAATGATAATCCAATTAAAACACAATAATGAATTCCTTTAGCTGATCTTAACTACCGTAATCCTTTTCTGCATACGGAAAACACAGACATGTATGTATGGGTGTTGCTAAAACGCGGAACGGAAAACGGAACGGAATGGAAAATATCATCACGTTTATCCCTTAAAAAGGGTATAGACTGGCCAGAAACGATTTACTTTGTATCTTTTATTTATATCTAATGAATGATTATCAACATGTTGCTATCTTATTAATATTCATATGAATGTCTATCAATTATAGCATTGTATTCATTCGGCTTTAGTTGAGTACGAAACGGAAAAATCAAATGTATACGAATTGTGAAACCTTAACATGATTAAACGAGCAAATTAGCTATAACTTTTTACTTATTTCTCTTATATGGTATTGCTGGCATATTAGCGTAACGTACGCAGTTAGTGAAAGCGTTTTATGCGTGTTTTGAGTATTTTTATATTATTTTCAAATATGATGTACATGTATATACTTACATCAAAATTGAATTTTCGGTGTTCTAGACGATCTTTTATCATACAGACGATACAGTATCATTGAGATGGAAGAAAAAAACAGTAGGACTGACGACATTAAAAAATTAAAATACAGTAAACATTAAAATACCCGGTAATTTGTGAAACTAGTAATTTGTGAAACTAGTATTTTTAGCAATGCAATTTTGTTTACGTTTGCATTACAAAGCATGCAGTTGTTTATTCCAGCAGCTATATACATATGATCCGAATAGAGAGCTCTAGACGTTGCCTGGTTTGATTTTCCGATTATATATTGGGACTATAGTCTGTCGATCCCAAAATATTCATGCACATTTGGACGATTTATAATGGAAAATGTTGACATCTTTTCTCCATTTGGAAGTCACTCAGAAGACCTTGCACAATTTTTCAACACCATCATCCGGGTCTGTTAAAATGCAAAACCCCGTAGACTTCTTTATTTTTAGCCCTGTATTTATACCAGCTGATAAGCTAGAGAGGACGTTTTAAAGAAAGAATAATGAGAATGTTTAATGCTTCTAAAAAGAGAATCGCTTGAACCCTGAGGTATATAAAAATATATAGCAAAAAGTGAATCGAGGATATTTTGGGACAGAATATAGTGGTCAATGCATGTACTGTTAATTTTGAGGAAATAAATATTCTTGAATAAATAATCTAATATTGCTAATCTTTCAAAAAAAATTAAAAAGGTACATAAAGTATATCGTTTTAGCATACTTAACAAATCTATGAGGTAAATAACATTAGATAAGATTTTCCGTTTTCCTTCCGTTCCGTTTTCCGTTCCGCGTTTTAGCAACACCCATGTATGTATACACGTGAACCCATCTAATCGAAGAGCTGGGTAAAACTAGTACCCGCTAATGAGACATGCAAACCTGTGTTGTGTACGTAACTTCAGACAAAGATCAGTCATTTGTAACATGCATGTATTTTTATGACCTATTCTTCAAATCCACTTGCACTATTTTATTAGGTAAATAACAGCTTTAAGGTGGTGCAGGACACCTGCATATTGTGATGTACATGTATACTTCCTATTGAGATAAACAATAAAGTATGTTGACTTTTGATTAAATATTTACCCCCCAAATAATGTTACCTAACATTGAAGCGCAATGGGTTAGAGCGTTTACATGTCTGTAAGAGCATTGGGGTCCAAGGTGTATTTTTGGTAATTTACGAATTTTCATGGAGAGGGGGGGTCTGGACCCCTCACTCCCACCCCTTCTCTAAATCTGTGCACACGATGATGTTCATGTAGGCACACAGAAGCAAATCTAAAACCGGCAACCGCCACGGGGAGGGGGCATAATTTAATTTTTAATTTTGTTTGTAATAATTATATAGACCATTATACTTCCTATGACATAAAATGTTAAGATTATTGATTAACTGAAAATTCACTGCAAACAGTTCTACCCCAAATTGCACATAAAGTGCTGCTCATGTCACGATGTGTATTATCATATGGGCAGGGATCTCATCCTTCAGTTATGAAAATTATAATTTTTAAATGTATTACCGGAGTTTGCATGTAGCCTTCATTTTTAATTAAACTGGTATAAAACAGTGTTATTTAGGGGCAAACACATGGTGCGGGTATTACTGTCTAATGACAGCATCTAGTTAAATTTATATCTGCAATTCATTTTTTATTACATTTAATTCTACACATGGCAACAGACAGCCATGTTTGGATGATCACAAAGTGTGAAATAAACAGGAGTCAGTATTACAGTCCATGTGAATTATACACAGGTCAAATTCAGCTGCAGATGTTGAACAAAGTGACAAACAACATGTGTGGTTATGAGAGCAGACTAGATTTGTACAGAAACATTTACAAGCAGTCAATATCCAAGCTATCTCCATTCTACGGCTGATGAGCTGAACATGGCCTCCCCATCAGGACGGGGTCTGTGTTCATCTACAACAAGTCATTAATTATAGTTGTTAATTAATCTATATCATACATGTTATGTAGTGATACACACACAAAGTCTACAAATAAATTAAATTAAATTAATAAAGATAGAGCTACATCTTCAAATAAGTTCAAACTAATTACATTGACACATGCTTTAATTGTTATGTAATTAATTAAATTAATTCAATTGACACGTACTTTTAACAAAACAAATTACAAATACATGTGTCACTATATTAAAATCTGGTTTATTAATTACAATGACCTGTTCTATAAATTAATTACCGGTAATTAGAATGACATGTGACTGTAAATCTTATTATGAAATATATTTAATTTCTATTTATTTTAGAAAAACACTGAATCCCAATGACTGGTAGATACAGCTAACCCTGTAACAATGAGCTGTTTATATTGACAAACAATCACACAGATAAATATGTCTTACATGTATCTTATTGACTGATAATTAACACGGACTGTGTGTCTTAGTTATCTATATCTAATTAATGTGAATGATAATGACTCAGACTTACCTGTCAGAGCGTCCTGTCTGGTGATATACCTGTAGACACACAGCTTGTTGTTGTCCCGTGATCCGACCCAGAGATGGTGAGTGCTGACATCATAACTCAGGCCCCACGGTCTACCCATCTCTTGCGATTCTGTCAGTAGATGTGACAGGAACTGACCGTCCTTGTCCAACATCTGTACTGTTTTGGTCCATTCATCACACACCAGGATGTGTGACAGCGCGTCAGTACAGATTCCCCATGGCCCTAGTCCTGATCCTGATGGATGTCCTGTGTAGGAGAAACGATGTCTTCCTCCACGCTCTGTCACCACTACAGTACCAGACCCAAAGTCAGACACCACGGCATCCCCATTGTTGTTCTCTGTTATATAGATAGGATCACTATACAGTCCCCGTCCTGTGTCGAGTTCTATGGTTTGTGTCAGTTGTCCGCTCTGGTTGTACCGGGTTACCTTGCCTATCTCTGTATATATATAATACATCCCGACCAGTAGATCCCCAGTGGACGGGGACCAGTACACACATTGTGGTCTCCATGTAGAGTCTGTTCTCTTTATAAATGTGGTGGTTGTTTTCATATCCTTTGACAGTTTGTTGATGTTATAATTCCTAGCTATATAAATCAGTTCACTCTCACTGTTCACTGTGTGTCCTCCAAATAAAAGACTACGTGAATCCTCCACACGATGTAGAGGGACACCTGTTGTGTCTGTCAAGATGAGATTGTTTACATCACTGACCCAGACCCGGTCTGATGTCACACAGGAAATGTGATAACAATCATCAACACCTGTCACTGTGAGAGAGTGAAGTAACTCGGGGGGAGACATCAGTTTCAGCAGACACTGGTTTCCTTGCTGTGGTTTTTCTGTCCCTGGGGTTGGAATTTCACTCAGTGACTCCATCACACGACTTTGATCTACAAACATCAAACATAGAGTTCTAATCCTGTATTGTTACAAGGAGTAGATTAAGTAAATTAATCCATTACTCTGATTAAAGTAAATAGATTAAGTAAATTCATTACTCTGGTTAAAGTAATTAACAAACTTGTTTACCTACATAAAATGAATTGTTTTTCTGTAACTTATTTTCATAACCATGATAATGTTTGCATCTTCTTATTTAAATTAGTTTGAGCAATAAACTATATATGGTAACATGTACATGCATGTAATAATGAATAACAATTACATGGATTACAATCCTAATAAAAATAAAAATATAAATATATAATAAATGAAATAGACATAAACTAAATTAACAATTTAATATGATTTGTGTGGTATAACAAAAATAACTAAGGTATACTTAGATCTCATTGAAACCTGTATGATACCTAACACATATATACTACATCAGTGATAATGACTCAGACTTACCTCTCAGAGCGTCCTGTCTGGTGATATATCTGTAGACACACACCGTGTTGTCCCGCCATGATCCGGCCCACAGACGGTGAGTGTTGACATCATAACTCAGGCTCCATGGTCCACCCATCTCTTGTGATTTTGTCAGTAGATGTGACAGGAACTGACCGTCCTTGTCCAACATCTGTACTGTGTCGGTTCTATCATCACAGACCAGGATGTGTGACAGCGCGTCAGAACAGATTCCATATGGCCATAGTACTAATCCTGATGGATGTCCTGTGTAGGAGAAACGATGTCTGCCTCCACGCTCTGTCACCACTACAGCACTGAACGAGTCAGACACCACGACATCCCCATTGTTGTTCTCTGTTATATAGTTAGGATATCTATACAGTCCCTGTCCTGTGTTGTCGTGCTGTATGGTTTGTGTCAGTTGTCCGCTCTGGTTGTACCGGGTTACCTTGCCTCTCTTTGTATGTATATAATACATCCCGACCAGTAGATCCCCAGTGGACGGGGACCAGTACACACACCGTGGTACACACAGTGGCCACCATGTAGAGTCTGTTCCCTCTATAAATGTGGTGGTTGTTTTCATATCCTTTGACAGTTTGTTGATGTTATGTTTCCTATCTATATAAATCAGTTCACTCTCACTGTTCACTGTGTGTAATCCTCTACCAGTATATAAACCACTCCATGAATCCTCCACACGATGTAGAGGGACACCTGTTGTGTCTGTCAAGATGAGATTGTTTTTATTATCACTGACCCAGACCCGGTCTGATGTCACACAGGAAATATGAACACAACGATCAACACCTGTCACTGTGAGAGATTGATGGAGCTCAGGAACAGACGTCAGTTTCAGCAGACACTGGTTTCCTACGCGTCGGTTTCCTCTCTCTGTGATTTGGATTGCACTCAGTGACTCCATCACGTCCTCCTTGTTGAGTGACTCAGTCATGGAGAGCTGGCTGGTGTGGAGTGTAGGATGTATCTGGGGGAGGGCTGTCTTTATGGAGGAGAGGAATTGTAGTGCACTGAATGTGAATTCTGGTTGTACATATCTGAGTTCATATTCCTGTAGGCTGACAATATATATGATCATTTCTTTCTTCTGTTTTAAACATCTGTGTTTGAAATCAAAGTCACAGAACACATTACACATGAAATCTTTTCTCACTTTGTTAATGAGATGCTTCAGTGTCTGGGCCTTTGTTAACATCTCTGATTGATAGCGGGAGAATTGTGTGAAACAGGTTTTGAAATCAGTTTTGATTCGTGGCAGGAGAACAGGTCTGTAAAAGAGAGCCTCACTTCTGATGGTGTGAATGGTTCCTCTGTGTTGTTGTCGCTTTGTTTGATATGCTGCTAGTATACTCTCAATCTTGTGCCTTCTTTTTTTAAAGAAAGGAATTGGGAATTTGTGGGATGTATGTCCAAACCAAGAATCACACACAGGAACTTGACAAGGTTCACAGTACTTTATATAAACATGGCTAGGATGTCTCACACAGATCTCTTGTGTTGGGATGTAGTTGATTTTATCACAGTGTGACACAACATCATGGTCTATTGTTTGGAGATCTTTTACATGGTTCTCTTTACACTGGGGACACAGATCACATGGACACGATACACAATAGTACCCTGTGTCCCCCGGACACTTAGAACATTGATGTACTTTACATGGAGTGCTTGCTGTTTCCATTGTGTGGATGGTATAGGTCTCAATATCACAACCTGTTCAATAAAAAATTAAAGTGTTTAAAATAAAGCCAACCACATTTGTTCCACATATTTCTATCAATTTTATATAAAATGTTTTCATTCAAAGTATGTTTCTTTAATGTAATAATATATATTTTTCCTACAAAGATAATAATGATTCATATAAATAATGATTCATCAATATGGCTCTGGTTATATAGAAACACTGAACTTGTTGAAGAAATGGCCCCAAAAAAATATGATTGACACAAGAGAGAGAGAGAGAGAGAGAGAGAGAGAGAAAATAAGAGAGCACTCTCTCTTATTCTCTCTAACCTTCTCTGTTAAACATGTACTCTTGTTTTCTTTCTGTCTCTCTATCTATCCTTTTCTCATTCTCTAGAACATTTTCCAGACAAGAATTCTCTCTCTCCCCCTCTCTCTCTCTCTCTCTCTCTCTCTCTCTCTCTGTATATCCCTCAGAATTGTCTTGCTTAGCTTGAACTCATGTTTCACATTCCTTCTTTCATTCTCGATCTTTCTTTCTCATTATTTCTCTGCTTTTAACACGGTTGCTTTCTGAGAGAGAGAGAGAGAGAGAAAGAGTTTCATTGCTAAACTTATTCTCTCTCTCTCTCTGACTTAACATACATCCTTGTTCTTTTCTTTCATTCATTCATCCTTTCTCTCTGTATATCTCTGACTTTTCTTGTTTAGCATGTTTCTCATTCCTTCTTTCATTCTATATCCCTTTCTCAATATTTATCTGCTTTCATACATGCTTGCTTTCTTTGCAAGAGAGAGAGAGAGAGCAGAGAACAAATGGGAAAATGCATTGAGAGACTTTCTCTGCTAAACATGTACTCATTCTCTTTCTATGACCCCGAGTTTCTCTCTCTCTCTCAGTCTAACTGATTTTCTCTGATAAACATGTACTGGTTCTATTGCTTTCTCTCTGTCTCTGTCTCTCTCTCCCTCTCTTTCTCTCTCTCTCTAATTTTCTCTGTTTAACATGTAATCCTGTTTTCTTTCTGTCTGTCCTTTTCTCACTCTCTAAAACATTTTCAAGACCAGGATGTTCTGTCTCTCTGACCTTGGGGAGGGGAATCCCCCCCCCCCCCACCTAGAATAATTATCTTGCTATAATTGCATTTCAAACACATTTAAGCTATAAACTAGACCCCAGACCCCCTTTTAATTTTTACTTCTACTTTAATATTTTGAGACAACCTTGTTATCCCTTCTCAAAATTTCTCTTTCTCTGAGAGAGAGAGAGAGAGAGAGAGAGAGAGGTAAAAGTACTGAGAGAGAAAAAAACAAGCTTTCACATAAAACTGAAAAATTATGGAAGAGGGAATGAGATATACCGTTTTCTCTGCTAAGCATGTAACAAGTGTCTTTTTCTCTCACAAACTTTCTCAATGAACATTTACTCTCTTTTTCTGATATGTATATTTGCTCTCTCTCTCTCTCTCTCTCTCTCTCTCTCTCTCTCTCTCTCTCTCTCTCTTATTTCTGTCTAACTTTATAAGACTTTTTTCTGCTATATAAGTACTTCTAGTAAATCTCTCCTTCTCTTTGACCTTCTCTGTTAAACATGTACCCTTGCTCTCTCATTCTTTCTCTTCCTCTATTTATCTCTCCCATTTCCTCTGCTTAACAAAAACTTTTGCTTTCTATTTTTTTTCTTAGTTTCATTGCTAAACTATCTCGCCCTCTCTCTGATTTCTCCCTTTAACATGTCATCTTGTTTTTTCTCTTTTTATCTCTCAATCTTTTTCTCACTCTCAAGAACACTTTTCAGACAGGAATTCTCTTTCTCTCTCTCTCTCTCTCTCTCTCTCTGGCATGCTCTAATAAACATGTACTGGTTCTACTGGCTGAGTATTTGAGTAGTTGTGGTCTATGACTGTGTTTCCCTCTTACCCTGGCTGAGTATTTGACTGTGGCCTACAACTGGCTTCCCCCTTACCCTGGCTGAGTATTTGACGGTGGTCTATGACTGGGTTTCCCCCTTATCCTGACTGAGTATTTGACTGTGGTCTATGACTGATTTTACCCCTTACTCTGGCTGAGTATTTGCCTGTAGTCTATGACTGGGTCTCCCCCTTATCCTGACTGAGTATTTGACTGTGGTCTATGACTGATTTTACCCCTTACCCTGACTGAGTATTTGACTGTGGTGTATGACTGATTTTATCCCTTACCATGGCTGAGTACTTAACTGTGGTCAATGACGGGCTTTTATCCTTACCCTGGCTGAGTATTTGACTGTGGCCTATGACTGGCTTTATCCCTTACCCTGGCTGAGTATATGACTGTGGCCTATGACTGGCTTTCCCACTTACCCTGGCTGAGTATTTGACTGTCGTCTATGACTGGCTTTATCCCTTACCCTGGCTGAGTATTTTACTGTCGTCAATGACTGGCTTTATCCCTTACCATGGCTGAGTATTTGACTGTGGTCTATGACTGATTTTATCCCTTACCATGGCTGAGTATTTGACTGTGGCCTATGACTGGCTTTCCCCCTTACCCTGGCTGAGTATTTGACTGTCGTCTATGACTGGCTTTATCCCTTACCCTGGCTGAGTATTTTACTGTCGTCTATGACTGGCTTTATCCCTTACTCTGGCTGAGTATTTGACTGTCGTCTATGACTGGCTTTCCCCCTTATCCTGGCTGAGTATTTGACTGTGGTCTATGACTGATTTTATCCCTTACCATGGCTGAGTATTTGACTGTGGCCTATGACTGGCTTTCCCCCTTACCCTGGCTGAGTATTTGACTGTGGCCTAAGACTGTCTTTCCCCTTACCCTGGTTGAGTATTTGACTATGGCCTATGACTGGCTTTCCCCATTACCCTGGCTGTGTATTTGACTGGGGTCTATGACTGGCTTTTCCCCTTACCCTGGCTGAGTATTTGACTGGGGTCTATGACTGGCTTTTCCCCTTACCCTGGCTGTGTATATGACTGGGGTCTATAACTGGCTTTTCCCCTTACCCTGGCTGTGTATTTGACTGGGGTCTATAACTGGCTTTCCCCCTTACCCTGGCTGAGTATTTGACTGTGGCATAAGACTGTCTTTCCCCCTTACCCTGGCTGTGTATTTGACTGGGGTCTATAACTGGCTTTTCCCCTTACCCTGGCTGTGTATATGACTGGGGTCTATAACTGGCTTTCCCCCTTACCCTGGCTGAGTATTTGACTGTGGCATAAGACTGTCTTTCCCCCTTACCCTGGCTGTGTATTTGACTGGGGTCTATAACTGGCTTTTCCCCTTACCCTGGCTGTGTATTTGACTGTGGCCTATGACTGGTTTTCCCCCTTACCCTTGCTGAGTATTTTACTGTCCTTTGGGAAGATATTTTTTTCAAAATCCTAGCCCTGACATAACCACAAGAATATATTTTTCCTTTGTTGGACAAACCGCTAAATAAGAATGAGGACAATAATTATTTTCAATACTTTGTCAATACCTTGATAAGAAATTGATGTTGACCTTGGCCTATTCTCTCAGTTAAGAGTTCTTACCCCAGGGCTAACACAATGACTACTGCCCTCATACTCATATAAGAGCTGTATATTATAATGTCTTTGAATTGCACACAACGACAGAAGAGTGACAGCAATAGGTCTCAAGAGTGACCAAGAAACACAAAAGATAAGCCATCTAATAATGAGTATTTGACTGTCCTTGGGGAAGATAATTTGACATTATCCTAGCCCTGACATTTCCACAAGGATATATTTTTCCTTTGCTTTACAAAACAGACCTTAATAAAGGATGAGGGCAATAGATATTTTGTCAATACCTTGGGTAAGAAATTGATGTTGACTTTGGCCTATGGTCTCGGGACAACAGTTCTTACCCCAGGGCTAACACAATAACTACTGCCCTCATTCCTATTCAAGAGCTGTATAATATGATGTCTATGAATGACACACAACGACAGACGAGTGATAGCAATAGGTCTCCTGAGTAACCAAGAAACAAAAAGATTAGCTGCGTTATAAAAATTCATATATATGTGAAAAATTCATGAATACTATACCACATATGTATTTTGTTTTTCTTGACTTCATCAACTGTATCTTCGTGTATTATACACTTAAAACCTGTAAACAGACCACACAATTCTACACACCAGTATATGTATAACACAAAAAAAAATAATATACATAGCAAACAAAAGGCTCATGGGCCACATCGCTCACCTGAACAATGATAGACATAAGAAAATCAGCTTTATAGAGGCATATACAAAATATCTGAACAATGTCGTATAATAGACCCCCCTCCATATTCTTATGTTTATCACTGAACCCCATTTGTAAAAGGGTGATTTTACAGTCATATTACATATTGAGCATTGCTGTTCTCAAGAAAATGATCAGACTTAAACAACCGTTTATATATGGATTATAAACCTACATCAAAATTTGAACCCCTTGTGAGGCCAAAGAATTGTCCAGGAGCCAGAGTCTAACCAATTCTAAACAAGAGGCCCATGGGCCACATCGCTCACCTGAGGAACAATAGGTATGATAAAATCAGCTTAATGGAGTCATAATACAAACTGTCTGGACAATGTTATGTACAATAATACATGTAGATCCTGTATAAACTAGAGGTACTGTGAGCAAGCTCACAAATGACACCCCCTGCTAAGAAAAAATCATGACTAAAATATTTTTCTATAATAGAAAATATTGGATGCTATTTATTTCACTGTCCATATCCTATAAATAATTACTGGTCTATTTTTTTAACCCTTAGGCTGCTATGCACGACAATTGTCCCACCGAAATTTCAGGTCCGCCACTGCTACGCGCGACTATTGTCGTTTTTCCAAGGTTTCCGAGTTATCCAAGGTTTCCCAATGCCTCGCTTTGAACAGAAACAGGATGGCTATTGTTAGAAATGAAATTTGATTGGTCAATGGATGTTTTCGGAAGGTTTCTGGAGTTTTTCAGAGTTTAAAATACAGGCTATAGAGCGGTAAACATCCGAGAAGTGGTTTGAATTTGTAGCCAAAATGGCAAACATAGAATGAAGCGACGAGACGAAAGTTTTGAACTTTTTTCACGGTAATAGCTAAGACAAAAATAATTTTAATGGGTTTAATCCTGCAGTACGTAACTTAGGAGATTTTAATTTATTGATTTTTGTGTCTTTGGTGGACTTTGTGCTAAAAAATGACCGAGAATTTGATGCCGATCTCGAGGTAGGCTAGTCGTGTGTATGACTTATTGATATACTATTTAAAAGAACTTCTACAGTCATTTGGGTTCTAAAATATGACAATTGAAGAATGGATCAATAAAAGGCATTCATTTTAATTGATTTCACATTTGGACGTTCCTAGATTGATAAATACAAGTTAAATGAAGAAAATGAGCATTGCATTGCACTTTAACATTTTCTCTTGCATTTAAATATAAGTTTGGTAACTGTAGCATAAATAGTTGCTGAGATATATTATTTTAAAACTCGATGGTCAATTACCATTAATTGTGATTAATTAATTCAGTAGTGGCGGCCATCTTGGCAAAAATTAAGGCAGCAGCCTAAAGATTAAAATTGTAAATGCTAATATGAGTACACAAACCAATTTCTATTCTTTAAATTCCATTTTTTTTAACCTAACTGTTAATGACTGAAGACATTTGCATCCTCATGATAACAAACATGACTGGAATGAAACGATAATCCACATGTCAAGCAGCCATTAAATGTTTTGAATTTTTGGTATACAAAGCCCAATTTTTTTTCCCGAAATGTTTTTTCAACACAATTTTTTTGTCATGACACAACTTCAGGTCCTAAGCAATCTTTGTGTGAAGTAAGAATTTTTAACGTTTCTCAATAAAAAGAAAAAAGCGGACGCAAGTTATGTACTTTTCCTGTCAGTGACCTTAACATTGAATAAATATCCTTGGGTCAAGGTCATGACACACACTCAGATCATAAGCATTCTTTGTGTGAAGTAAGAACTTCTAATATTTCTCAATAAAAAATATATGGAGGGACACAAATTTTGCACTTTTTTCTGCCAGTGACCTTGACCTTGCCCGAATGACCTTGGTTCAAGGTCATGACACACCCTTAGATCATATGCAATATTTGTGTGAAATAAGAAATTTCAATGTCTCTCCATTAAAAAAATATGGACCGGACACAAATTTTGCACTTTTTCTGTCAGTGACCTTGACTTTGCCCAAATGACCTTGGGTCAAGGTTATGAAATATCCTCAGGTCATAAGCAATCTTTGTGTGAAGTAAGAACTTCCAATGTCTCTCCATAAGAGAGATATGGACCGGACATGTTGCACAGACAGATGGACAACGGATGGACGGACAAGGTGATTCCTTTATACCCCCCAAACTTTGTTTGCGGGGGGTATAATAAAATTCATTTTCCTCCTGGATATTCTTATGTTTATAATCATTAGTCCCTAACAGGATGATTTTATAGACATATCACATGTAGAGTATTGTAGATCCTTAACAACTGTTCTTACATGTATATGGAATATAAACCTACATCAAACTCTGAACTTCTTGTGAGGCCGAAGAATTGTCTTGACAATTATAAATAATCATCTGGCTGATTAGTTTCTAAGAAGAAGAATTCTAAAGATGTACTCTACATATTCCTATGTAAAGCTTTGACTCCCCCCCCCCCTTGTGGCCCCATCCTACCCCCTGGGGTGTCATTATTTTCACAACTTTGAATCTACACTACCTGAGGATGCTTCCACACTAGTTTTAGCTTTTCCGGCTGATTAGTCTTGGAGGAAAATAATTTAAAAGCTTTACTCTATATATTCCTTAGTTAAACTTCGACCCCCACCCCATTGTGGCCCCACCCTATTCCTGGGGGTCATGGTTTTAACAAATTTGAATCTACACTACATGAGGATGCTTCCACACAAGTTTCAGTTTTCCTAGCTGATTAGTTTCTGAGAAGAAGATTTGTAAATATTTTTTCTTATATCACTTGTATATATTCCTATAAAAATCATCCCCCCCATTGTGGCCCCACCCTACCCCAGGGTATCATGATTTTTACAACTTTGAATCTACACTACCTGAGGATGCTTCCACACAAGTTTCAGCTTTTCTGACCGATTAGTTTCTGAAAAGATTTTTAAAGATTTATTTCTACATATTCCTATTTAAAACTTTGACCCCCTCCCCCCCATTGTGGCCCCATCCTACTCCCAGGGGTCATGATATTCACAGCTTTGAATTTACACTACCTGAAGATGCTCTCACACAAGTTTCAGCTTTCCTGACCCATTAGTTTATGAGAAGAAGATTTTCAAAGATTTACCGGTACTCTATATATTCATATATTCCTATGTAAAACTTCGAACCCCACCCCCCTCCCTCTATTGTGGCTTCATCCTACCCCGGGGGTCATGATTTTTACAACTTTGAATCTACACTACCTGTGGATGCTTCTACATAAGTTACAGCTTTTCTAACTGTTCAGTTTCAGAGAAGAAGATTTATTAATATTTTTGTTTTACTATATTCCTATGTAAAACTTCGACCCCCATGGTGGCCCCACCCTGCCCCTGGGAATCATGATTTAAACAAATTTGAATCTACACTACCTGATGCTTCCACACAAGTTTCAGCTTTTCTGGCGAAATGGTTTTTCAGTAGAAGATGTTTAATAATACCAACAAATTTTCAATGATTTTAAAATTATCTTCTCTTCAGGGAGGGCGTGGCCCTTCGTTTTGACAAACTTGAATCCCCTTTACCTAAGGATGCTTTGTGCCTACTTTGGTTGAAATCGGTTCTGTGGTTCTGGAGAAGAAGTTGAAAATGTAACAAGAATAGAATTCCTGGGTCCCCCGTCGGTCAACAGTATACTAGCATCGACCAAGGCTGATTAAGGAACTTGACCAAGGTATTAGTGGTATAAACATTTGGTATAAATTCCATGTAAATCCGTAAAAAATTTGTAGGCATGTGATGAGAGCGCTTACAAGGTCAATTTTTGGATAAAACGGAGTCATTATTGTGGTCAAAGTCCCATAACTCCAACAAAAGTATCAACCAATGCTGATTTTCGAACTTGACCAAAGTATTAGTGGTATAAAAATTTGGTATAAATTTAATGAAAATCCGTCAAAATTTGTAGGCATGAGAGCGCTTACAAAAAAGAGTGACAGACGGACGCACTGACACATTGACGCATGGACCCATGGAAGGATGCCTGGCATTTCTATGTCCCCGCTCCATGTTGCGGCGGGGGACAAAAAGTGTACGGACGGACAGACAGATTGACGTGCCGGACAAAAAAGTGATCAGACAAGAATAGAATTCCTGGGTCCCCCGCCAGTCAAACAGTATACTAGTATACTGTATATTGGAATATTTTCAAACATTCAGGGCTGTTCCAGAATTAAATGTGTGGGGAGGTTGGGAGGAACATTTTTTTTACCCCCTCCATCCATTTTTTTTTCTATTTTTCCTGTCACAAATATATCCAAAATACTACAATCTAAAAGAACTTGACCAAAGTATTAGTGGTATAAACATTTGATAGAAATTTAATGAAAATCTATCAAAATTTGTAGGCATGAGAGCGCTTACAAAAAAGTGTGACAGACGGAAACACGGACGCACGGACAGATGCCCGGCAGTTCTATGCCCCCACTCCGCGTTGTGGCTCAGGTGAGCTAATAATTTAGATGGTAAATTATTTTACAATCAAAACATATAAAGGCAAGTGATATACTTATTTAAATATCATCCACCAAAAGAGAGAGAGGGAGAGAGAGAGAGAAACAGAGAGGGAGAGAAATAGAAAGAGTTAAACATTTTCAAAGTCCAAAGAGCATTACTGTCAAAAATAGCTTGATCATATAAATCTGTATACCAAATTTCATTTCAATAGGTGCAAATAATTGGAATTTTGTAAGTTCAAGGGGCCTAACTCCTGTCAAAAATTGCTTGATCGCACCCAAAACAAAACTTGCCATTAATATTTTCTTATGATAAATCTGTATACTAAATTTTATTCCAGTATGTGTAACCTCTGGGAAGAAAATGAATGGAAACTGTTGGTGGACAGACCGAGCGACCAACCAACAGACAAACAGCAGCAAAGCATAATGCCCTTCCTTCTTCGTTAGGATCTTTAGCATCAAGCCTTTACAATGAGGATTTACCCATAAAACAAGATTAAAATACTTGACAGAAAGAATCTCTCATGATTTGTGATGGTACATTATTTTTATCTAAATTGTATGTTTTCTATATTCTGATTAGGTAACCGATTTAATTAATTACTCTGAACATTCCTAGCTACCTTAATTAGTCATGAATGAAATAATTTAAGAACAGAAATATGTATAAGTGCTCATCTGTTGGGATTCCCCATTGGGCAGAGGCCACATAAAACCTGTGTTATGGGGTCCCCAAAATTCTCACTGGGTGGAACAAAGTCATGATCCTCAACTGTTGAGCTACATCTCACTACAGATTCCTGCCTAACACCTGAGTATAATGACTGACTGCCCTGCAAGGCTGGTCTAATATAATGGCTACCATGAGTAATGATATCCCCATTCATACAACTTTTGGGTAATTCAGTCCCACCCATGGGGTACCCCATACTACTAATGGGGAGATAACCCTCTTCTTCACTGTAAGGGTCATCATACATAAAGGCCTTTCCTAGTGAGAAGGGTTTGGGTATCAAAGTGCATGACTCCTCATCACTATAAAGCATATCGGTAGGATCAGGGTAATCAGAACAAATGTGCCTGTGTGACGCTCGCCCAATCGGTGCACAAGGCTCCCTTACGGGCCTAAGCATGTCAATGTTCTCCCCATCACTGAAACCCAGGGCATCAAATACATTCTCCAAAGAATTGTTCATTTTAAAATGGCGCAGACGATAACCTGTGGTAAGTATCCAAAAATAGAAAATATGAATGTAGCTTTTTCCGACAAAATCCAAGTTAACACTGGAATGTCAGTCTAATCTAGAACTAGACAACATTGAGATGGTGACTATCTCAAAGGGCCCCGTTTAGATAGTGGACAATAAGATGAAAAGCATTTCAGAGAATTTTGCTTTGACCTTGACCTATAACTTAGAAATTTTCCAGTTGGCATAGAATGTTTAATTCAATCTTATATCCCCTTATATACAGGCATTTTTGTTAAAACTGAGCAAGAATAAGCAAATGGGAAATAATCTACTGTCTAAAACTGATTATAAAGAGATCTAATATGATCTTTACATTGACTTGGTTCAAAGTCACTGCACACCATTAACTCAAAAACTCTGTTTATGAGCCAAATAAGGCTAAGTGAAGAATATATGCTCTTAAAAAAGAGGATTTTTCTGTGATCCAATATGACCTTGACACTTGACCTACAGATATCATTCAAGGTTACTGCATACCCTTTGATCAAAGTCACTGTGGATTAAGTATAAGCCAGATTGGACCAAAGGGAGAGAATATATGCTCCGTACGACAAGGATTTTTCATATAATTCTGCTATAACTTTTACATTTGATTAAAACTTGGTTCAAGGTAACAGCACATCATTCACTCAAAAGCTCTGTTTATGTGAAGCATGAGCCTGATAGGGCTAAGTGGAAAGTATATAAGTTCTGGAAAAAGAATTTTTTGCATTCTGATAGGACCTTGACCCTTAACCAACAAAATGTATTCAAGGTCACTGCACACCCTTAGACCATAGGCACTCTGTGAGTGAAGTATGAGCCAGATTGGACCAACGGAAGAGAAGTTATGCTTCAAACAAGGATTGTTCATATAATTCTGCTATGGCCTTAACCTTAGACCTAGAAACATTTTTTAAGGTCATTGCACACCCTTTACCCAAAGGCACTCTGTGGGTGAAGTACCAGCCAGGTTGGGCCAAGGGGAGAGGATATATGCTCCGGACAAGAGATCTCGGATGGACAGATGAATGGAAGGATGGACAGATAAAATAACCAACGGATGGATATACTGATCACTATAGGGCGTCTTCAGAGCGGGGCCCTTAGCTAATGAACTATGTAGAAAAGGAAAAATTCAAGTAATTCAACCACACCATAGTCCCCAAAATGGCGGCCCCAATGCGACTTCTTCAAACTAAACAAAAGTCTGGAGCCTACTTTACGGCTACATTGGGTGCCAATGTAGTATTTTTGTCTACTAATACATAACAATATTCGTGGGTACCGCTGGACTGGCCGGTCAGCTTGACTCACACACGTCCTGCATCTAGACTCACTGGCTGCAGCCTTCTCACTGGCGGTAAAAACATTTTGTGCTGGTAACATACACAGTTAATTCCACAACCGACTACAGATATTTATATGTACATGTTCAAGTACATGTATTTTGTTGATTTAAAACAACCTCCCCCCTTTAGCTGAATTTAGTTACATAAGTCAAAAGTACCGTAGTCAGACTTTGGGGTTGACATAACAGCATATTTGCCCCGGGGTAACAGGAAAGCACCCAGGAGTGTTAGGTCACCTCATTCCAAAGTTTTCCCCTCATCCACCAATCACTGTAAACCATTATACACACTAAAAACTGATAAAGAGACAACATAATTCTACACACCAGTACATGTATAACCTAAATACAGTTACATAACAACTATACTCTGTCCTGAGTTTTTGGTTCCACCACTTTTTGCTTGAAATTTTGATAATCATAAATACCTTGTGCTCTAACTATGTTCATCCAGAAATATAAAAAATGTCCAGATCATGTTTTGAAACGCCCCCTCTACCGCTTCAGGCTTCAATAAACAACCCAAAATAGAAAGTCTACGGGGATTTTGCATTGCATCGGCCATGAAATAGCACGGATGATAACGCTGGAAAATGTGCAAGGTATTCAGAGTACCGGTAAATTCTGAATGGTGAAAAGATGTAAACATTTCTCCTCATAAATCTCCGTATGAAATATGTTTTCGTTCCTGTGAACTTTTACGAGTGAAAAATGATAATGTGTCAATGAAGGTATCTTGGATTTTTACCTTTTTATTGATTTTTATCGATTTCAACTGTATTTCTTTCACAGGTATGTGTATTTTCATTAAAAATCAAATCATCAAAAAGTGATGGAACCAATAACTTCAGACTATAGTTAATTTGGATGGTAAAATGGTTTTAAGCTGAGGTGATGTTTGTGTACCTGTCATGACCTATATGGAGAGAGAGAGAGAGAGAGAGAGATAGAGAGAGAGAGAGAGAGAGGTAAATAGAAACAGGTAAGAAGCTAATTTCAATAACTGGTAGAATCACGATAAAGATTGATCATCAATTCATGACTGAATTATAGAAATAAATGACCCGTTCTGTTATGTTCTGTAGAGGAAATTCGAGACTCCGCTTTCAACAGGTCATTGACATACAGTGTAATATATTGGTAAAATACACCGCATTGTACAATATAATAGAATTTGTAACCCTGAACAAACCTGACATTTCATTTCTTACACAATAAACAATAAGCCATCCAAATGATCATCCCTGAAAGTTAGATTCTTCCTATCGTCTGTTCACACATCATGATGACGTTTCGTCGTTTGGCATAAAAAAAATTCGTTCCCGAGTCATTTCGGCCCTAGAAATGTTATTTGTTTAATTAATTTAATTAATCTTTATTTCAGTTATCAATATGTTCGAACACTGAATTGTAATTTTTGTCAAATTGTGTGTTTGTGTAATAATAATTTCAATATTCTTATTCTAGACAGCACTTTCAAACGGCTACTTTTAGCATCTCAGCCCAGTACAGAGGCGGATCAAGCAATATCGGAGAATGTCAGACATGTCGGCTCAACGACACCTCGGCCCAACGACACTTCGGCCCCAGGACACCTCGGCCCAGACGGGTCGGCCCAAAATTTGAGACACCTCGGCTCACGTAAAAGACATCTCGGTTCAAGCAAAATTAAAACAAAAATATTTGATTTAAATGTTTTTATTTTATTAACATATATATTTTATCAAAATATTACATATCAAAGACGTGTAAAGGAAATTGAATTAATAGAAAAATGAGACCATTAAGTTCTAATTGTTAAGCAAACAAGAGAGTAAAATTAAGAAATTGACGACAATTTCGACAACGACAATTAATGACACTAATAGTTAAACAAACAAGAGGATGCAGCACTTTCCTTTGGAGTCGCAAACGCGTGTCACGGGTGACAATGAAAATTTTTAAATTACGAGCAGTTAATTATAAGACGATAATCACCGAAGTCCATATATATCCTTTCAATGATTACCACCCCATATCAGATTTACAAAATCGTCAGAGAAACAACACATCATGACATTTCATTTCATTATTAGGCCCTATGTAAAATATTTTTATTGTGTCCACTTTCTGGTCAATCTTTGTAGATTTAATAAAATGAAAATATCTAAATACTGCAATCTTTAAATCCTAAATTTAACACTAATATATATTTCAAGTGTGTCATCAATTCCTGAAATTTCCGATCTACAAAAATCACATATTCTATTATTATTGTAGTGTAAAAAGTTAAGTAATAAGATTTCGACAACCTTAAATTCATCAACTTTCTATTGGCTGTTGACCAAAAAAAAAAAAAAATGAGACGCGTGACCATCCAATGAAACAAATACACAGAGTTTGATTGACAGGTTTAGTCATACATGTATGCAAGTGTGATCCGATGTCCGAAGTTATGCGCGCTCATTAATGTACATATCGATGTAAATTTAAAAACAATAGACATTAAATATAATGGTCATGTGCGCGTCTTTTACGAACATTTTGATGCTAAATATCATCTGCCAATTTTATCACATTTAGCACCAATTCAATATTTCATGTCGTTGGTCATTATCTTTAAAAAAGAGATAGAAAGAAGAAATCAATGAATAGATTGTAATTATCTGCCCCTATTTTTTTATATTTATTTTTAGTAGGAGCTAAAGTTTCATTGGGCCGAGGTGTCTTTTACATGGGCCGACGTGTCAATAAATTTGGGCCGACCCGTCTGGGCCGAGGTGTCAAACGCCCTTGGCCGAGGTGTCGTTGGGCCGAGATGTCCGTCTACCATATCGAAAAGGGGGGATCCAATCCATAAATATCAAAACGTGTAAAATTCAACGCTAGTGAAGGTAGTATGGGTCGATATTAATAAGAATAAAAGTAAATTAAAAACAAAATACTTTCACCGGTTAAAAAAATTTCAAATATTACAATACTTGACCAAAAAATATATTTTAAAATTTTCTGGAAAGGTAAAAATCATAAATCATAAAACTCAACGGGATGCGAATTAACTCATAACTAAAATTCGTAGTTAACACTTAAACTTATTGCACTACGCTGCTAGGTAGCAATTTTGGAAAAGGTTGTACTTGATTTTATTGTTTATTTAGATAGGAATTACAATGCACGTCATAATATGGAGGTGTCCAATAGTTTTACCAACGCAACCTTCTATTCTTTAAAAAAAACAGACTTTTTAAACATTTTCCGCGCTAGGTAGATACATTTTGGTTTTGGTAAGGATTATTAATAATTAGCCTTAATTAATAAGTCTCCAGCAATGAGAGCGCGCGTCTGTGCTTAATGGAAAATATAACATACATGTATTAAAAAATATATTCAGACAAACTCCGAAAAGCTATTTACAAAATGGAATTTTTGGTATTTTTCTTTAAAGTTTCAATGATTTTGAACAATTTTTAGCTTTGATAGTCTACCAACTGAACTGTTAAATAAAGATTCAAATGATCGGATATATTAAAACGCGGGGATAATTTATCTGCTAAATAGATGATACAAGTGTTATACAACTTGTACAAGCAATTGTGGGTGCCCACCACCATCTGGCACTATAGTGCAGATGCAAGATCACATACTTACATGTACAGAAGTTTTGAAAAAATGTATATTTTCGTTATAGTTTACATGTTAACTCTTCTTATGGAATTTTTGCCACAGAATTTCGATTAAACATTGAAAAATAAAATGCATTTTTTGGCGTTTAATGCGTTTCATTAAGTACAATCGATGTTCTTTAGAAATAAAGAAGAAAATACCTAGTGGAAAAAAATCTCTGTATTAAGCGATATTGCATTATGTAATATTTTTACGCATGCTTACTCAAAGAAATAAACACCGGATGTTGAAGATATTTACTTTATACTCAGGTTCCCGAGACATCTCTGTTTTAGTATAGGGGACCCCAATAATAAAAACAGAAGGGTCTCGGGAACCTGACTAATAACTTTACTTCAATAAAATATATCGATAGGGTTTTGTTTATAAGAAATAAATTACGGTCCGTCGTACGAACATCTTTTAAATACTAGTAAGCGATTTCTAAAGCATTTATGTTACATAATTATAATAATTAAATAATAGAGGGGAAAAAAATCGCCTTTCTATTATTATCGTCAGATTAGAGGTCCATATAATTAACAGTATGTCTGATCCCCACACCCCGTCTGACTGACACCGGAAATCGTGTTTATTTCAACAGCAAAACTTCGCACTTGTTGAACTGAAGTCAAGCTCAGAATGTCATTAATCAGTATGTTCGGTACGTGCAGAAAATACAGTAATCTATGAAATCAAATTAAACGGTTAAATTAAAAATGACAACTGTCAGATGATTAATTATTTTAATTAGATATTAAACGAATACATATTTATATATTTTCGTGCATTTATTTTTGCAGGGGCGTCGGAAGGTATTTCATATATACGAAAGGAGGGGGGGGGGGGTGAACCGGATTTGAAATGAAGATATTCTACCGTGTGTCTAATTATTCATTACTTAAAAAATTTTATTGTCATTTATTGGGTGGCACTATAAGAAACAAAGCAAAATTGTACCCAATGCATGTATTAGTTTTTTTAGTTTGACGACATATAAATGTGTATCAAGATAAACAAACTCGCATTAAATTATAGAAGTTTATACGCAAATATAAGCAATCATTTTGATTCAATTTTGCAGTCTCTGTTGCACATCATAAAAGTCCAAAATGGATATCGGTGAATTTCGCGCTGACACTGATTTGTTTACAAAAAAGTTCAAAGCAGCTCTATTTACATGTATGTATCATCTCGGTGAATGTGCAGGATCAGAAAAAGGGCGCCTGTAAAGTGCGAAACGAAATCGAAACGAAACGAAACGAAACGAAATCAAACGAAACGAAACGAAACCAATCGAAACGAAACGAAATCAATCGAAACGAAACGAAATCAAACGAAACCAAACCAAAAATCGAAACGAAACGAAACGGAATTTAAAGAAAACTAATATAAATTTTGACTACATAAAAGTGAAAATAAATTCATTGAAATAAATTTTTGAACCATGAAATATAACTACCTGTATGTTTCAGATTGGCGCTGTAAATTTTTAAGCCGATTATCCGAAATTTGCAAAAATTATATAATTATGTAAATAAGTGATGTACATTCCTATACCTTTTAATGTTTCTAATTTGTTTCATTAAATGATTAACAAAATATTCAGACGTTTTGAGAGAGAGAGAGAGAGAGAGAGAGAGAGAGAGAGAGAGAGAGAGATATGCCTTAAAACTTATCAGCGACATCATATAGCAAAGTATATACGCAAGTTTGGGAGAGAGAGAAAGAAAGAAAGAGAAAGATAGATATATGATGATGATACTAAAAGGGACATTCTAACATCAATTTTCTTTCTGTCGATTTGAAATATTGTAAAAACGAAACGATCGAATACAATGTGATTTAGAGCATACTGGTTGGTTACCAGTTTCTAACATATAATAAGAATTGTTGTAATATGTATAGCATGAATTTGGACGTCGTAATTTGACAAAATTAACTTGCAATATAAAGATGATTATACTGTAAACGTATTCTAAAACTGTCTTTACCCCTTTGGCTATGTATTCTATTTTGCGTTTCTGGCGGAAAACGGCGTCCGCAAAATCAAGTACATTGCCAAATGTAAAATATATATGTAGATAAAAAGGTAAATTCAGAAATGCGCTAAATCAAATCCATGCTAACTTGTTGAAAAATTATATTCCGCCTAATATTGTACATCCTAAATATAGTGCGTTTACAGTATTTACGGAGACATTCCAACTACACGATTTTTTTATATCGATATGAAATATTGTAAAAATGATTCAAATACATTGTGTTTGCGTGTGAAAGGGAGAGAAAGAGAACAGGTAAAAAACCTCTTTATATTGCACTTTAATTTTGTCAAGCTACGACGTCCAAATTCATGCCATACTTTCTTATTATATGTTAGAAACTGGTAACCAACCAGTATGCTATAAATCACATTGTATTCGATCGTTTCATTTTTACAATATTTCAAATCGATATAGAAAGAAAATTGTTGTTAGAATGTCCCCTTCAGTATCGTCATCATATCTCTATCTCTCTCTTCCAAAACTTGCATATATACTTTGCTATGTGATGTCGCTGATAAGTTTTAAGCTCTCTCTCTCTCTCTCTCTCTCTCTCTCTCTCTCTCTCAAAACGTCTGAATATCATTTTTATCTTTTAATGAAACAAATAAGAAACATTAAAAGGTATAGGAATGTACATCACTTATTTACATAATTATATAATTTTTGCAAATTTCGAATAATCGGCTTAAAAATTTACAGCGCCAATCTGAAACATACAGGTTGTTATATTTTATGGTTCAAAAATTTATTTCAATGAATTTATTTTCACTTTTATGTAGTCAAAATTGATATTAGTTTTCTTTAAATTCCGTTTCGTTTCGTTTCGATTTTTGGTTTCGTTTCGTTTGATTTCGTTTCGTTTCGTTTCGATTGATTTCGTTTCGTTTCGATTGGTTTCGTTTCGTTTCGTTTGATTTCGTTTCGTTTCGATTTCGTTTCGCACTTTACAGGCGCCCTCAGAAAAATGTCAACATTTCATGTTTTTATTTTCCATTTTCATTTGCTTTATTCACACTTTGATTCATGCATTAATTTATGGTAAAATAAAATTGTCAAGGAATTTTTCTCGGGGTTGGGGATTGGGGGTGGGGGTGGAGGTCAGTGTTTGTTGTTTGGTACCAGTGGGGTCTGCAGTCCATTTACGGTAACTTTACGATATGTTTAATTTAATTCATTCAATAACCTAGAATTTGTTAAGGGGGAGGTGGGGGAGGGGGATGATTCCGGATCTCCTGACCTCATCCACCTCTAGATCCGCGCATGAAATCCATTATATCACTGAGGAACTCTGCTAAACGTCAACGGGAATTAGAAGTACATGTACATGATGTAGTACAATCAACGATTCTCCATTTGATTTGATCGTGCGATTAACTTTTGTCTTTTTGTGGTAGAGTGTTATTTTTTATATGTTTTTATTGAAATAATTAAATATCGTTACTATTTATTTCGTCTTTCTACAATTAGTATTTGAATATCCGCAATGTTTTTAATAACCGTTTATTTAATTAATAAAAGAATACAACAGCATTTGGTTTTATATTTTACTTATACAAGTCCTTAGACAATTATGTAAATTGGTCAGTTGGGTTCTTACATCTTGGCTTTTCATTGGTTAGAGATTCCCCGCGGTATGTTTGCATTTCTTTTGTGTCATGTTTTGGCGGGTAGACCGATTAATATAGTCAAGAGGGACGGTCGACATTATGTAACTCTTGGGCCAGACCAATTGTACGAACCCTGATACATAATCCGGTACACATGTATATATATAATTATTCATATTCTATCGAATGGTACATATTATTGATAAATATGTTTGTGACTTATTTATTAAATCCGTAATGCGCTCAGATGCGCATGTATTAAATATTACGATGTAAGGGAAACAACTCTTACTAAAAGCGTCAAATACTCGGTTTATCAGTTAATGTTTTAAATGTTTACATATATTCATATGAAATATGTGATCATTATACTCATTTTTGTTATTGATATTTACAGGGCTTAAAAATACCAGCATTTGTACGGGTACCTGTAAAATGCGAAAGTCAACGAAATAGAAACGAAACGAAATGAAACGAAACGAAATCTACCGAAACGAAACGAAACCTTTCAAAACGAAACAAAACGGAACGAAACGAAACGAAATCAAAACGAAACCTAAACCAACCGAAACGAAACGAAACAAAACGAAATCAACCAAAATTAAATATATATAACTATTATGAGTAAAATATATTTCAAATTGTATATTTTTAGAAGTATTTTACGAGTCTCTCTTAAAACGCAGCGAAAGTTGTATTCTTGTATACAAAAAATCGGATTAAATGGTGATTCCTGGTCTGCGCATGCGTTTGTCCAACACCAAACTATGTTCATGTAACAGATCACATTAAGTAATATTAACGTGATTGAAAAGGGGGCGAAGCGAGCGCGGCCACCACTTCTTAATCAGTTAATCGCGTAAGATCTAACTTAGAACATGCAACATTGCATCTGGCAGCTGATTTACAGTTTATATATACGCACGTAAATAAAATAGACTAGAGAAGGGACCCTTTATCGGGGTCAAATTTTATATAACAAGTGCTTGAACTATATAAATTTTATATTAAGTAAAGAATAATCCTTACATATTATAAAATTATATATAATTACATGCATATACCTTTAATGATTTCAAAATATTCTAAGTTTTGTTTTGGTAGGTTTCGTTTCGTTTCGTTTTGATTTCGTTTTGTTTCGTTTCGGTAGGTTTCGTTTCGTTTCGGTAGATTTCGTTTCGTTTTGGTAGATTTCGTTTCGTTTTGTTTCATTTCTATTTCGTTTCGCACTTTACAGGTACCCGCATTTATACATTAATAAATCCATCGAACCTGAGACGTGGTGTTTATTTGTATATACTATAAAGAAAACGATAAGGATCGAAACTTAGTACTACAGAAATGGTGTCCACGATGGGACCGAACATTCCATTCTAAGACGAGACCAGGCCCCGAGGTTATAAGCATACTCAAACTCGTACTCCGTACTCCGAGTATGTGCTCCACTGAGTACGACTCTAAAACCCGAGGTTATGAAAGTTTTGGAGTGCGTTCTCCGCTGAGTACTATTTGGAGTATGCTCTAAAAGCCCGTCAGTCTGATAGAGTACGAACGAACGGTAGGATTCATTGACGTTACCTTTTTGCATGTGCTTATTTTTTTTTTACCTCTGTACACGTTCAAACCTTGTTGGTTAAACTAACCCGAACCCTATGAACCGTACATAGTGTTAGCTCCAACAGGAACACTCCTCATCCTTTGGTTTGATTCAGTACCAAGAAGTACAAGAGATTGCCGTTGAGAAGGCGCAACACCAAGATCCAATCATCAGGGATTGGATATACTTTGCTGAACAAAAGAGATTCCCTGAGCAACATGAGTT
The DNA here is from genome assembly GCF_963853765.1 of Magallana gigas. Classification (NCBI taxonomy): domain Eukaryota; kingdom Metazoa; phylum Mollusca; class Bivalvia; order Ostreida; family Ostreidae; genus Magallana; species Magallana gigas. The sequence continues at coordinate 37,001,157 of NC_088862.1, read as the reverse complement.
ACCTCCTACACAAGAGTCGACAGTCTTCAGGAAGAATTTTAATAGATTTAAGATCATTGACAACAAACTGTACAGAGAGACAACGGCAGAGTTTGAAACTAACCAACAGCGAGCAATACCGCCAGAGTTAGTTTCTGAGGTACTAAGAATGTCGCATGACAATCTTGGTCATTCAGGCAAAGATAAGACAACAGCTTTTGTCAGAGAGAGATTCTTTTGACCCGGGATGACTGGTGACATTGAGCAGTGGATTAAAGGCTACATAAGATGTCTGCTGAGGAAATCACCAACCAACAACAGAGCTCCTTTAGTCATCAACATATCGTAGTTGTGTATCAGCCCTGATATAGGTATGTAGTAATGTATCATCCCTGATATACCTGTTCTGTTAATAGTATATCATCACTAATATAGCTGTTCTGGTAGTAGTGTATCAGCACTAATATAGCTGTTGTGGTAGTAGTGTATCATCACTAATATAGCTGTTGTGGTAGTAGTGTATCATCCCTGATATACCTGTTCTGTTAATAGTATATCATCACTAATATAGCTGTTCTGGTAGTAGTGTATCAGCACTAATATAGCTGTTGTGGTAGTAGTGTATCAGCACTAATATAGCTGTTGTGGTAGTAGTGTATCATCCCTGATATACCTGTTCTGTTAATAGTATATCATCACTAATATAGCTGTTCTGGTAGTAGTGTATCAGCACTAATATAGCTGTTGTGGTAGTAGTGTATCATCACTAATATAGCTGTTGTGGTAGTAGTGTATCATCCCTGATATACCTGTTCTGTTAATAGTATATCATCACTAATATAGCTGTTGTGGTAGTAGTGTATCAGCACTAATATAGATGTTGTGGTAATAGTGTATCAGCCCTGATATAGCTGTTGTGGTGGTAGTGTATCATCACTAATATAGATGTTGTGGTAGTAGTGTATTAACTCTGATATAGATGTTCTGGTAATAGTATATCAGTCCTGCTATTGCTGTTATGGTAGTAGTGTATCAGCCCTGATTTAGCTGTAATGGTAGTTGACGTATATCATTCCTGATATGGTAGTAGTGTATAAGCCTTGATATAGCTGTCTGGTAGTAGTGTAACGGTCCTGATATGGTAGTTGTGTATAAGCCCTGATGTAGTTGTGTATCAGCTTTAAAATGGAAGGTGTGTATCAGCCATGATGTAGGTGGTTTGGTAGTATTGTATCAGCTCTTATATAGCTGTTCTGGTATTAAAGTATCAGTCCTGATATGGTAATTGTGTATCAGCCCTGATATAAGTGTTTTGGTAGTTGTGAATTAGCCCTGATATAACTGTTCTGGTAGTAGATTATCAGCCATGATATAACTTTTTTCAAAAAAAGGAACATAATTAACGATGCTATTCAATGGGAATGAAGATATAACCTAGAGAAAGCAAGGAATGTTTTATTTACATGCCTAGTGTTTGTAGCGACCTGTACCGGGAGTGAAAAAGTCGCATATATAACTGCATTCAAGTCATAAAACCAGGTATCGTTGTCGTAATTATTGTGGACAAAAGAAATAAATAAAATACAGCTCATTGAACAATTGAAACTGTTAGCAGGGACGTACATGTATATACTAACGAGATAGACAACTTCTTCATTCGCCATGTTTACTTCCCATACTACGATCACACGAGCCTTGACAAGTTTGTAAATCTCTGTTAAATCCAGTAAAATACATCGTTTTTTAAAGTGATCTGGTTAGACCATCCTTGTAGAGAGATTGTACTCGAGCACTTGTGCCTCAACTTGTTAAAAGCACCGAATGTTTTACCAAAGATCACACGTGTGTATCTTTTAAAAGTTTATTTATAAGCGAATGTTTACAACGCTGGGATTGGATCAGCTACTTGCAGCTGCAGTCAATCATTAAACGGAGTTTGTCACCGAGTATATAGCAAAGTGTCAGCACTGATATAGCTATTTAAGTAGAAGTGTATTATCACTTGTATAGCTGTTCTGGTAGTTGTGTATCAGTCCTGATATAGTTGTTGTGTGTCAGCCCTGATTTAGGTGTTTGGTAGTTGTGTATCAGCCATGATATGGCTGTTCCGGTTGTAATGGCCTGGTATAGCTATTTTGGTAGTAGTGTATCAGCCCGGATATGGTAGTAGTATATCAGCTCTGATATAGCTGCTCTGGTAGTAGTGTATCACCCCTGATATAGCTGTTGTGGTAGTAGTGTATCAGCCTTGATATAACTGCTCTGGTAGCTGTGTACCACTCACGCCTTTGTGGATGGTTGTGTGTTTTTTGTTACTAAATTGGTAAGGAAGTATTGTTTTAAAAGTTGTAAAGAGGGATTTTCCCAGAAGTTTGTTTTAAACTCACTACCGTGTCTTAAGTTGCGTAATTTTGGTAAGAATATAAAGTAAAAATTAATAGTGGTGTGTAACCTACATTTTCACGTATCAGACGAACATCGACGACAAATACACATCACGTGACTCCGCAAATGCGATATGACTAATGACGCGAAATGCCAGAAACAAGACAACCACTACCCGTGTTTTTTTGTGCAACGTATAAAGTTTTTATAATGGATTGAAACTCTACGCGCACGGTTCCATGATTTGTAAATGTTTTTCCTTATTTATTTATTTTTTTTTGGGGGGGGGGGGGGTTACGCTAGCTTCTCCAATGTAAACAATCTAGCTTATAGTCTGTCCCAAGTTATTGCTTCCGTCACTTTTTGATGAGTTTTGATAAAAATACACATACCTGTGAAATAAATACAGTTGAAATTAATGAAATGGAAAATATCCAAGATATCTTCATTGACAAATTATCCCTTAATAGTTTACAGGAACGAAAACATTCTTACGGAGATTTATAATGGGAAATGTTTACATCTTTTCTCCATTCGGAAGAACTCGGGACACCTTGCGCAATTTTTAAACGTTATTAATGGCTGATGCAATGCAAAACCCCCGTAGACTTTCTATTTTGGTATGTGTATTGATATAATTATAGATATTTACTTTTTTTGTATAAATAAAATTTTCCAATGGAATCATATATATTTATTCAATCTCATGAAATAAGGAAAACACTTTTTAGATTTGTCAGTAAATACAATCTTCCACTGAGTCGCATGCTGACTAATGTTTTTAATACTTATTGTTAGACTATAATTAATCACCTAATTGTCTACGGACTTTACCGTTTTTTTTCACGATTACGACAAAGAGCAACGGCGAGTGTGACAGTTTCTAAGACGAGGCAAGCTACTGACAAACAAGTTGATAAGACTATCAACAGTCTCGTTTAAAGTCATCTTTATGTAAGTTATATGGTCGATACAACGACCTTGTCAGCAAATACAATCTTGCGGTTTTTATTTTCCCGATTACGACAAAGAGCAAACGGCGGGTGTGACCGGTCAGCAGAGGATGCTTACTCCTCCAAGGCTCCTGATCCTATCTCCATATTTTTTGTAGGTCCGTGTTGCTCTGCTTTGAATTTGTATTTCGGTTTATGGATTTTTGTTATGGTTGACAGTTTGTTATTGTCTTACGAGTTGAAAGAGGTAGGTATGAATTTGTAAAAAATAATACTGGTCAAAGAATTCCTTTAGAAGGTAAAAAAGGACATGTTTATTATGTAACACAAATTCTGTAGAAGATGAAGTATAGTGCTATTTTTTTATGCACAAAGCGATCCTGGTATATTTGAACAAACACTGTGCAGTGTTCTTGAAAAGTGTAAACTTTTTTGGTGAACAAAAAATCCTAATATCTAAGCATTGATCAATAAAATACCATTACATGACATGTACCCGAGTATACAAAATTTACAGCATAACAGCTATATCTTCGTTAGCCGAGAGTTTTCGGTCCTCTCGGGCGCTCCCTATAAACGGAACTACCTTCATATTTAGCTAACCATGTTAGTTCTTTCTTAATTATTATTTTGACCCAAATGACCAGAATTTTGAAATATGACATCGTAACGTTTACCCTTTCTGCCATTTTCACATTTTTAGCATCAAGCGGCTTGTTTTCGGGCTGTTTCTTTTTCTTTCAGAAAACATTTAGCGATTGCTTACAAACTATTATCGTTAAAGATGTACCAATCCAACACTTAAAAAGTGACAACAGAATGTGTTCTTGATCATATCTTCGCTCTATATTTCCCATTTAAAAAAAGATAGGGAAAATATCGATTTTTGACTGATTTTTAATTTCAGAATTTTATGTAAGTTTGTCGTCCCCTTTCTAGAACGATAAAACAAACTATGCTACTTGCCTGTAATTTTTTAATATTAGCAAATATTCCAAGTAATTAATCCGTTTATACAAACAAAAGGAATAGAAGCATTTATCTGATACAGTTTATAAAGGACTGCGTGCAAGATAAGGGTCTTACGGTTCATTTGATCATTAAAACCAGCAAAGGGTTTTGCGTAAGGAATTTAAATCTTTTATATCATTCAAAACAGTCAACGGGTTAAAGATTAACAATGCGAATTCAATGGACATAATTGATTGTTATGGATTATTATTAAGACTAGGATAATAGCACATACCCAGGGTCCCTTTATTGTAGATGAGTTAAGAAGCTAAATAAGTTTGACGTCATACAATATTTATTTGATCTGTCTTTTTGTAATGGTTTGGTAGCTTTAAAATGCAGGGGGAAATCGCTATAACCAGATAAATCTATTACACCCTAAAATAATACCGGTATCAAGATAAATGCATAAAGGTGGACATTTTTATTGGAAGGTCACTAGTGTAACTTCAAATGAACACATTGAAATTTGGAGTCGTGTGTATTTTATGGGTTTTTTTTACACATCTATGAAGCACTTAGTGCTGGACTAGTGACGTGAACTATTTAGCTTTTTTCTATGAAAACATATGATCTGCATTTGTCCAATGTTTATCATGGCTCAAGTATTAAAAAAAATTCTTGGTACAGACATATACTTCAAAGTCATATTTTGTGTTCTACGTTCTTTTTGTACCCGGAATTGAGTTTATTCCACTTTTATTAGATATTTTTTATAAGCATACTCACATTGAGGTGTCCATTATTTCTGACACCGAATAATAATTTAAGTTTTAAACAGTAATATTGAATCAAATTAAATTTACATGCATGTATAAATGCACTCGAAGTACAGTTAAAAAAAGATAACGGTGTTAAGCAAAGAGTAAAGAACATACTAACTTTCTGATGAACGTGTTTTTGTCAACGGAACTCAGATACAATATAACTGGTAATTTCGTATGTACAAAATTAATTGACAAAATTAATGAGATATTCGATTGGGTCTTTTAAAACTCGTACAAAAAAAACGATAGTACCCGGAACGACTGTGGACTTATATGTTTTAACTATCTGCGTTAATTAAAATATAGACAACATGTTATTCTTTAGAAATGTTACCGATACTACGAGATATTTCATTAAAGAAGTGCAACTGATCTATATATGGACATGTAATATATGTAACTGATCCAGTCCATTGAGGGAAATATATGTACATGTAATATATATAACTGATCCAGTCCATTGAGGGTAATATATATGTACCTGTAATATATGTAGCTGATCCAGTCCTTTGATGGTCATATATGTACATGTAATATATGTAGCTGATCCAGTCCTTTGATGGTCATATATGTACATGTAATATTTGGAAATACAATGTGTTATCACACATTCACTCAATAATAGAAAATATGCTTTTCTAAAATGTTCATATTTGTTCCTTTCAAATTGATTCGTGTATTTGTTTCAGTTTGCTAGGCAGTATGTTAGAGTCAAACACCTTTTTTGACCGTGGATAAACTATGAGATATAAAGGGGGACTTTTTTACCATGCACCGGGTCTCTAGATCTGCTTTATCTCTCCCAATAATTTAAACTAATACATTTTTGACACACCATCTCTCCTACTTCCTGGATGAAACCAACGACTTGTCTACACACGTAAGTTACCAATGGAACTTCCTTTCAAAACTTAAACGAATTGAACATTAATTCCAGACAGTTGTTTCGTTAAAAATATTTAAAATTAGTTGTGTATGTGTTTTTAGAGGGTAATATATGTACATATAATATATGCTATTTAGCAAGTCCATTGAGGGTAATATATGTACATGTAATATATGAAATACAATGTGTTGTCACACATTTAGATAAAAAAAAAAGTTGTTTTTTTTTAAATTTGGTACATGTATTCATTAAAGTTTGCTTAGCACAATGGAAGTGTCAAACACCACTTCTGACCGCAGATAAACTATTAGATATAAAAAGGAACTTTCTTACCATGCATCCTGTTTCTGGAACTGCTTTCTCACTCAGAATAATTTAAGCTTATATATATCTTCAATAATACATATCTTCGACTTCCTGGATGAAATCAACAACTTGTCTCTACACACGTAAGCTACATAGCGGAATTTCGTTTAAAGACCAAAATGAGTTAAACATTTCTACCAGGCAATTGAATTGCTATAAAGGTTTTAACTTGTTTTTGTATGGGTTTTAAATGCATTGTTTTAATTGCACGGACCTTGGGCATGATTGACTGAATGATACCAAACTGAATTATAGTGATGCCACACACAGCCTCTTTGTTTGTACGAATAATGAGAGAGATAACCTGTTAAGGTCAGATAATGTGCACCCCAATTTAGTAGAACTGGGTTGTCCTAGCATAACACATTTTGATATCAGAGCAACTCGATCTCAATGTTAGGCCAATGTAACTTAAGGATTCAAATATTTCTAAAGCCTCAGTCACAACTGGTCGTACGTGTTTGGTGATAGTCCGTGTGCTACGGGTTTTACCAGTCATGGCTCTCGTGGCTGATCGTAGCGTTAAAAATCGTGTTGAAGTGATGGAGAGACTGCAACGTAAGACAAACGGACTTTTGACGTGCCAGTTGTAGTTTTCTTTAAACACGGGTTGCCACGTGCATCGTGTGATGCCCGTATGAACTGTACTTCCGGCCGATTTTGGTGCACCAGACGTACGTTTGCCTTGCGAACGGCAGTAATAGCATTCGCGTCGTAGATCGCCTGCAAGGCAATCGTACCGATATGTTTTTCTGTGTCCCACGTTAGCTGCGCGCACAGACAATTATTAATTTTCACGTTAAATAAAGAATATTTTATCTCTAGACATGTTCTGAAATATATCTATTGCAAGCAAGTAAAAACATGTATTGAAGCATCAAAATAACTCGTAAAAAGAAAAGAGTATTACACAGGCACCTGACGTTATATTTTTTTCTTATAATAAAAATCACACCCTATAGTAATGGTCATATGAGATGATAACCAATATTTGCAAAATAGAGAAAGTACTCTGTTTACAAATAATAATTACCTACTCACGAAAACAACTTCCTCCAGGAAAATGTATCGGAGATTTTTGTTTGTGTAATTGGTTTATAATAAGTTAAAAATATCGTTTTGCTTGTAAAGATCATTTTCCTCTCCTCACTCCGGAAAGGTACATGATTCTATCTTAGTACGTTTGCAGGTCAAAGTGATTGAGAAATGTTATACCTTTTCTCTACTTCTACTAATTCTAATATATTCTTCAAAATTCAGTTCCTTCTTGTCCTGTTCTCCTTTGTCTTCCACCTTTTTGTCAAATAAAAAGAAATTTGTTTGATTTTGTTTTTTAGAAGGTGATTTGATACTAGAATCTTTGATTTTGATGAATGGTAAAACTGTTGAATCTTTTATCCTTACGGAGATTTTTTTCACAATCATTTTTATAGTAATCTTGTTTATTGGCAATTCGCACGCACCACGAGAAATGACGTAAATGTGACGATTACTGTGCGTTCAATTTATATGTTGATGGTGAGTACATGCAACTTGCAGACAACGTACGTATAATGCAACGGACAAGTGAGATCTCCTTACGTCATTCTTGCAATTCAAATCGTTCAGTCACGGGTTCCTTGATTGTAGCGCAAGTGCAGCATACGTTTTCAGATCTCGCAGGGAAACCGTGGTGATTGTTGTGCATCTCCAACAGCCACCGTGCGTGCTTACGGGAATCGTACGTCCTTCCAAAATCGTAAGATGCACTTGCGTGTCTCGCATGCTTTTTATTAAATCTGCCCGTAGACCACCCGTGGAAGCGTGTACGATCCGTTGGGTCTAAGGCTTAAGATCGAGTTTTCAGTACTTACATGTAGTTCCATTCTACTTTGTGGCATGATTGACTATTGACGAGTATATAATACGACATAATCAATACATTCATTGATATCAATTAGTAAACATGGGTTCTGCAGGGACATAGTACACATTTAACCTATTTCCATCTGAATTGAGGGGTCATGAGACTAAAGAGCTTATTATTCACATGTTCACAAATACGTGTTTAAACTTTGTTCCGTATTTGTGTGACAGGTGTTGGTGTCTCGGGTATCATGACGTTAAACGTTTTATGCTAATAGTCTCTTTATTCATTTTGAAAATACCCTGCTTTTGTAAGTATCCTGTCATGTATTTTTGTGCATAGCGTATCTCCTCATTCATATTTAGAAAATCGCGCATTTGTTAGTATCTTGTCATATATTTCTCAAACCTCTAACAATCAGTTCCACTTCAAACGTTTGGGGTTATACATGCATGTCCAGGACCAAATTTGATAAAGACGACATCGTTCACACAATGATGCTATGGACATCGTTATCAACACCGATAAGTTAAAATATATCATCGGGAATGACAAATTACAATGTTTAAATTTACCAATATGTTTTCTAATATAAACCTATAGATCATTTCTGTGATGAGGTCACAATAAGTACTGCACGTGCTTATCGTTTGAAGGTTGCATTAATTTTAACATACTATCACATTTATATGATAATTACAAGTTGCTGTCCTTTAAAAATTATAAAAGAGTCTATCGACTGCAGACCCCTGCTTTTATATGAATACCTCATTCTACAGAAAAGATCTCTAATTGCAAAAGTGTTATAATGCAATATGTAGTACTAAGTCTGGATTTAGTGCTTTTAACCACTAAATTTGCACATTGTATCACGTATTCCACTGAACTGTTACCTCAGACTTAAAAAATTAATTAGGAAGTATATTAATAAAGATTGCATGTATAGAATCATGCAGTCGGCTAATTCACTATTTCCACACACATTACACCTCGCACTACTTTGTTAACTATGCAGCTTCTGCAAATTGATTTCATATTTTGAGGAATTTCTTTTTAAAAGTAAACTTTTATACCGTGAATATTATTATTCAACCATTTATCATATTAGGCCACATATTCATTTTATCATGCTTAAAATTTAATCGGAAAGTACATAAGCCTCCTATACTATATAAAAGTATAAGTTACCTATTTTGGAAAACAACAAAACATCACGACTTATGCTTGTGGATGCATGCTATAGTTTCGGCATAACATTAATGTATTCCATGACGCTGTAAGTTTATATCACATGCTGATCTTTTCCTAAAAAAGGAATACTTTGTTTCTGTACAATGATAGCGCCTTTGAACATTTCAAGGTACCATCCCGGTAATCGACCAATCACAGTTGTGCTTCCATAATACTTCAGAATTACTTTCTTTCCTTATTGCCTATTCACGTTTTCCTTTAATCAGTTTTGACCGTTTTTTTTAATACTGAGAAGGATATTTTAGGTATTTCGTTAGATGATGATCATTTTTCACAGGGACTAATTCTGTTATGTCTCATTCAGCAGCTTCCTTGGGAGTGCGCAGTTTGTTTACATTCAAACGGAAAACAAGTGGTTTTGACGATAGACCTGTTTAGAGCTAGATATTTTGAGGAAATGAAAAACGCCGTACAGTGTGCTTTTTGTGTGTTAGCTAATAAGATAAGTTACAGATACCATTTGTTCCGAATATTTTGTCAAGAAAAATATAAACTAATTTTGAAGACATTTTCCCCCTACGCTGTTATAAAGTGAAGCCAGTTACTGATGTGATACCTGTAATGTGCATATGGCATCAGGGTTGGCAAAAAAATGGGAGCTACTTGTATTTCCCAGGACGGTGGGACATACTGGTAATTCCCGGGAATTACAGGTATTTCCTGGGAAATACTGGGTAATAAAGTACAACTACATACTAGTACTTCATGCTTAGTCTAAATCAAACCTATTGTGACGTAGACAATAGTACATTTTGTAAGCTATGGCATTTTATCATTGTCTTCGGTTTTAACTAGTTTTGACTAGCCAAAAATGCATTGGACATCTATTTATAAATGCTTTAAACATGGTTCATTTATACACCATTGTTATTTGTTTTAAAGACTTAAGTCAGTTGTAGATGCATCTAAACAGTTATAAACATGAACTTGATAGTTCTAGTTTCTGGTTATTTCATATATGTGAAAAATGGGGCAAGAAAAATGTGAAAAATAAAGTGTGACTGTGTCACTACCTCTGTATGCAACACTCCTAAGAAGAAGCCAGTTAGCCCCACTCATAGTATATATCTCCCCAAAATAGAAGCACATTTGTCAAGGGTCAATTATTTATTAAAACAACTTTTGTGATTATTTGATTGTTGTTTGTAACACCAACAGTAATTATAAGAAGGATTAAGTTTACTGATTATAAATCTGTAAATCAAAACTTGGGGTTAAAACAGCTGGACTGAAACTTGTACTCCACCTGCTATAGAAGTCCTTGGGAATAGATGATCTGGTGAATTTCAGATTCATAATACTGACAGTGAAATGGCAAAGCATGCTGAATTGTGGTTGTCTTATCTATTCTTAAAAATATGACAAGCAAATATATATTTGCCGACTAGCCCAGAATGCATACGGGGGAGCCGGAAGTTTATTTTAAGCTGCACAATACACAATTGTATCATGTACATATACTGTAATATAAAAAATCACTGCCTCACCCTTTTTTAAACAAATATTTGAACCTTTCATCGACGACGTGACCGGCCAGAAAAAAACAGAAATAAAAAACTATTAAATAGAAAAATCTCTGGAAACCTGTGTCCCAAACCATGTCAAAGTCGCAAATGCGCGCCGTCTCAAGGGTAGTGCAGGGACTTTACAACAAAAATATGAAAATTTTTAAGCTTCTAAATTATAGTATAATAAAAAATAAAAAATAACAATTTTTTATTGATGTAAATTTGATGCGTCTTTGTAAGAAGACGGGCTAGAACTGATTTCTCGTGCTATTCGAACACCAATCATACACTCGTCACCACGTGACTCGTAACTATGAATTTCATTGGATAAAATTTTCTACTCGAATCAACAAGACATTTATTTTCCGCTAATCTCCGTACCGCGGAAAATATTAATTATGCTTACTTTTAATATCTTATTTCCTAAACACATATTTTACATTAGATAAATTAAACAATAAACATTTTAAATTTGTATTTTCTAGTATTTCCCAATTAAGTGAAAATTAGTAGTATTTACAGGTATTTAACACGGCATTTACCACTAGTATTTCCCAGCATCGGTATTTCCCGGCCAACCCTGTATGGCATGGAATCCCGATCCTGATTCAGATAAACGTGTGCTATCCTGGTTCTCTTAGCTACCTATAATATTGTTCAGGAACCAGGCTAGCTCATGTGCAAGCTGAATTTTACCCGGTTTAAACTCGCTTATATATTTTCTGCGTGGACCTCAGAATCCACGCAATTATGAATAAAAAGCCACAACAAATTATGATTCCCATGATGCAGCCGTATGGTAATGATTAACCGCTGCACTGTAACAGGCATGGAACAAGTTAATAGCTTCAGTTATGTATATGGGCGAATCGATATCGATACGATATCGTCGATATCGACACCAAGGTAAGACAAAATTAATGCGACATAAAGTCTAAATGACAGTGTTTAACGATGATATCGTCACAGAGTATAGATTTGCAAATTACAAATGTACAATGTACCATTAACAATGTGTACCGATAATATAATGTGTATCGATAAAATAATGTGTACAAATAATACAATGTGTACCAATATATAAATATAATAGCGAAGCGGAGGTTGACAATGGTTTTCAAGGGATGTCGAGTTCAACTGTTATTTTATTATACCGATGTCTTAATTTTAGAGATTTTTTTACTGCTTTTATATAGAAATATCATGAATTTTTTGGCGAACCGTACGTGCATAATCAACGCGCATGTAACAATTCGTTGTGTTACCCGTTGCTAAGTGTGTTGCTAGCGCTAAGGGTAATAGAACGGATTATCAGCTGCGTCTAAACCAATCAGATTTCAGTATTTAACATGAAAGAATGATAATAACATAACGTGTACCGATAACATAATGTGTACCGATAACGTAATGTGTACCGATAATATAATGTGTACAATAACATAATGTGTACCAATAACCTAATGTGTACCGATAACATAATGCGTACCAATAACATAATGTGTACCGATAATATAATGTGTAACAATAACATAATGTGTACCAATAATATAATGTGTACCAATAACAGAATGTGTACCAATAACATAATGTGTAATAATAATATAATGTGTACCGATAACATAATGTGAACCAATAACAAAATGTGTAACAATAGCATAATGTGTACAATAACATAATGTGTGCCAATAACATAATGTGTACCGATAACATAATGTGTACCGATAACATAATGTGTGCCAATAACACAATGTGTACCAATAACACAATGTTTACCAATAACATAATGTGTGCCAATAATATAATGTGTAACAATAACATAATGTGTACCGATAACATAATGTGTAACAATAACATAATGTGTACCAATAACATAATGTGTGGCAATAACACAATGTGTACCAACAACACAATGTGTACCAACAACACAATGTTTACCAATAACATAATGTGTGCCAATAATATAATGTGTAACAATAACATAATGTGTACCAATAACATAAAGTGTACCAATAACACAATGTTTACCAATAACACAATGTGTACCAATAATAAAATGTGTACCAATAACATAATGTGTACCAATAACATAATGTGTACCGATAACATAATGTGTACCAATAACATAATGTGTACCAATAACACAATGTTTACCAATAACACAATGTGTACCAATAATAAAATGTGTACCAATAACATAATGTGTACCGATAATATAATGTGTACCAATAATATAATGTGTACCAATAACATAAAGTGTACCAATAACACAATGTTTACCAATAACATAATGTGTACCAATAATAAAATGTGTACCAATAACATTATGTGTACCAATAATATAATGTGTACCAATAACATAATGTGTACCAATAATATAATGTGTACCAATAACATAATGTGTACCGATAACATAATGTGTAACAATAACCTAATGTGTACCGATAACATAATGCGTACCAATAACATAATGTGTACCAATAATAAAATGTGTACCAATAACATAATGTGTACCAATAATATAATGTGTACCAATAACATAATGTGTACCAATAGCATAATGTGTACCGATAACAAAATGTGTACCAATAGCATAATGTGTACCGATAACATAATGTGTGCCAATAACATAATGTGTACTAATAATATAATGTGTACCAATAACATAATGTGTACCAATAACATAATGTGTAACAATAAAATAATGTGTACCGATAATATAATGTGTATAAAAAATATAATGTGTACCGATAACATAATGTGTACCAAAAATATAATGTGTACCGATAACATAATGTGTACCAATAACAGAATGTGTGCCAGTAACATAATCTGTACCGATAACATAATGTGTACGAATAACAGAATGTGTACCGATAATATGATGTGTACCCAATCGAATTGATATCGACACAATATCGTCGATATCGACGTGAATTATGGACAATGTATTGTAAAATGTCTCAACATGACATTTTTGATATATTCAATTGTTAATCTTTGCGATCTCACTGATACCATCCATATTGACTTCAACGATAATCCAATTAATATCACAAATAAAGGCTAAGTGATTACGGTAATTCACGATGGGGAAATGATATCTATGCGATATCTGTACACAAAGTCTAGATGGTATATAATCTACAGAAATCCATATAAGTTTTACAATCTTGAAAATAGCGAATTGATATCGATGTGATATCGTCAATATCATCGAAACTGATACTGCGTCGTGTTTTTTAAGACATAACTCAGAAAACTGCACCCCCCCCCCCCTCCCTGAAAACCGTACACAGGTCTTTTCTTGTCAGCACGTTTTTATTAAAATGTGAAATTAATCCTCTCAAAACTGACTTAAAACCAGAAGGACAGAGACAACCATCTGACGGAAAGTATGAAAACAAGGGGCACATCGACTAGACTGTGTCAATGGAAAAAATACATCTTAGAGAATGAATTGATAAACCTTAAAATTTATAAAAATTGTATTTTGTTTATGATTTGAAATTTATTTTCAACCTTATTTTCATCTCATGGGCCTTGAAACATATATAATACATCATTATCTTACCATCATCAACATCTTCATCATCGTCCTGGCCATCATGGTGTGGTCGAAGTCAACGAAAAATCTACGAAGAAAAGGCGAAGAAAACCTTCAACCGGATTTTGGACACAGGATATTTGTCATATTGTGCTTACGTTTTAAACATAATATTTAACCTTGAACATATTTTCAGCATGCATTTATTTAAATCCAAGTAAGGATCAGTTCTTTCTGTTTTTCACATTTTTTTGTTGACACATGAGACTTAGTGGGTATTATGTAAGCAAAACAGTTGAACATAAAGAAACCATTTAAATTGTTGAATCATTCCAAATCGAGGGGTTCAATGTTCGCAAGCGTAATTTTGTTGGTAGCAATATCAGGGTAATTTCAAATCAGTTTAAACAAATGCTTGTCTATACGTTCATGGGGATGTAAATTCATAAGCAAGGCTACCCACGAAAGCCACAAACTTTGGTTTCCCACGAATAAAGATGATAACATATTATTGCATTTTTTTGTAATTGTTTCAGTCCTATCGTATCGTGCGTGGTTACTGTTCTATCGCAAAGGCGCCGGAACAGGGGGCGGCAAGGGCAATGGTTGCCGCCCAAAAAATATTCAACAACAAATGGTTTTTAAAAAATTAAGGCTTAAATGAAATGTTATATAGCGATCTGCGTTCAATGTAGAGGCGAAGTGTGAACTCTAATGTTTATACATGTTTATGTTAATGTTTATACAAGCAAAAGTGGGATATGTATACCTGTTTCTGGCGTGTGTTGTCAATTTACAGGGCATTAATTAGATATGTTAAATAAATAAAGAATGTATCTATAGCTTTGCCACAACGTCAGGACCCCCGACGATGTGAGGATGTTGGCTTTGATGATAAATAACAAGGTGTAAGTTATAATCGACTATCGGAGAATATTAGAGTGTATGAGCATATAAATCATAGTGCAAAGGACTGAAACTGGTTAAACTATCTTAGACAACATACTAATTTCAAAACTAGAGGGAACAGGAAAACATTGATGTTGCCATCAATTGTCGCCCGGGAAATAGATGATATAAATGTCATGATTTTGTTTGATTTAGACGTGCCTGTAATTCGAATTATTCCTATTTTTGCAAGGTGCCAATGCCATCATTTTTGTTGAGATTCTTTTTACATATAGTTTAATATGTCAACAACTGTTAATCAAGCAAATGAATCTCCCAGACTGAATGCAATTGATTTCATAGTTCTGTGTTGATAGTTAAGAACTTACTGCTTTATACATATATAAACATAACCCTTGACCTTTACACCTCAAAACACTCCTTAGTTAAGTGTGGAAAACGACTGACCAAGTATTTTTGCAAGATGTGCTAATTATTAGTGGGGATTACTTGTCATGGGCAAAATCAATCATGAGCTTGAGCAAGTTTCAAACCACTGTTTTGGGTGGACATTTTATGTATATCGCGTATGACTATGTTGACTTTTGCAGTAAAACAGAATAGAATGAAAAACACATCTAGAGAGTG
>NC_088862.1:36607625-36680125 GCF_963853765.1 Magallana gigas | reverse complement strand
AGGACACACGATACCAAGGCACAGAATTTATTAAACTTTTTTTTCAATAATTTGTGAAAAAGTTAACAAAAAAACAAAATGCTGACCTTTAACCAAGACTTTCACCAATCAGGGGCTTGGTGTTTAATTTCTGGGGCATTAAACAGGGAGAGGGGTTAAGTGTATATAATTATATATAATAATATATTATTATATAAATTAATTGACTTTTCCCAGGTTTGTTATTCCACCTTAAAGGGACTTGGACACGATTTAAGATAAAAAAAAATTATTTTTATTTTTTATGTATAAAATGGTTAACTGGTGCATTTTAAATGATAAACCAAAATATTGAATGTTAAAGTCAAGTTACAAGCAAGATACAGAGGTAAGAATTGGTTGTTATGTAAACAAAGCTCGAGTTTGTTTACAAAAAATGTAATGTAGAAAATTACCATTTCTTAGACAAAATGACTTGTATAAACAATTTAAACAATTTAAACTAATTCAATATTTCCATAAATACTTTTATCAACAAAAGAAAGATACATTTGATTGAAACTTACACCAATACAACACATATGTAAAAAATGACAATATTGACTTTGTTTACAAAACAAAGAATTATGAACTCTGTATCTTGCTTATAATTTGATATTTGACTTTCAAATTTTGACATAGCATTATAAACTTCTATATTTATCGTTATAGACATTGAAAATGAAAAAATAAAATTTGAAAATTTTAAGTCAAATCGTGTCCAAGTCCCTTTAAGAGAGAGAGAGAGAGAGAGAGAGAGAGAGAGAGAGAGAGAACAAAGGTCTTTTTTCCAGTAGAAGTGTTATTGTTCATTTTAATATCTATTTTAAGAATTTGGCAAAACTATCAATTCTAAAGTAATTTATTTTTAAAATACCAGCCATGCCAATAATATAAGTTACTGTATCTTTTAATTGTTGGCCGTGAATTTGGATAATAAACAAACAGCATTCAACTCAAACAATCAAACCTAACATTTTATTTACATTCTAGGGTTTTCACACAGCAAAGAATGTTTCAGTAGTAAAAAAAAATATTCCAAACCTCAAAGTCAATTTATGGTAAAAAAAGGCAAATAAAATAATTGATGAAAGAGGTTTAATTTTATAACTGAGAGCGTGGCATTTAAATTTTACTTGAAAGAGCTACAGAATGCATGCTTTGAGACATGCTTATACAGATATAGTGGGTATTTAAAGGGCCATTACTCCTACAGACTTCATTTCTACATAGCCCACGGGCAAGTAGTGACTTGGAAGTGCCCAGTTTCAGAATTTACTTGAAACTTATTACTCTCCCAATTGGGCAAGCTTATCATGAAAATTATCTTTCCCTAGATGGCATTTTACTTGCCCCGGGTAATGGGAGCATAATGCTAGACCACTGCAGCCACATTTCATTTTCTTTTTGCAATCCCCACCGACATTGTAACAGCTTACTGTGCTGTAGAAGTCTCACCTGTGTGGACAAACATCTTACATCACCGTGTTATACATTGGTATCGATACTTTATGAGAACTAAATGGAGAGTTTAATACCTTGAGCATTGTTTAGGACTTTCTCACACTCACTATCTAGCGTTCCTTGAGCATTGTCACTATACAGCGTTCCTTAAGCATTGTGTAGGACTTTCTCAATCTCACTCTATATTTAGTGTACCTTGAGCATTGTTTAGGACTTTCTCACACTCACTATCTAGCGTACCTTGAGCATTGTGTAGGACTTTTTCTCGCTCATCCAGGTGTAAAAACTCGTTGCCGGTGACAGGAAGTGAACGGATGCTGTCCGTCTCTCCATCCTCTGACTCGGTCTGCTGTCCCTGGGTGTGGCGATGTTTACGTGGTGTCCGCAGTCTCGGCTCATGCCTGTCCAGGCCATCAGAGATTTTCTGCATAGAATTATTCTTGTTAATCATTTCATGTGTGGATCTAGGTAAGGGGAGTGGTTGAACAATTCAAATTTCTTAAATTTACCAATAAAATTATACAAAAAATGTTCCTGGCAAACTTATAAACTTTTACCTTAAACCTGCTGGAAAATTGTTCATGCATTTGTCCAAGTTTACTTGTAAAAGAAATTCTCATAATTGATCAAAAGAATGGCTCTATTTCCACCTGTGGTCTCTCTCTCTCTCTCTCTCTCTCTCTCTCTCTCTCTCTCTCTCTCTCTCTCTCTCTCTCTCTCTCTCTCTCTCCTTTACCTTCAGTAGCTGTCTGTGCTCCTCACTGAGTTTCTTGTTGAGTTTGTGGAGTAGGGACGACTGAGTTGTTTCTGAGCCTGTCAAAATTATAACAGTTCCCTGTGTTATAATATCAAAATTATAAATTTAAAGCTCTCTTTGTTTTAATCAAGGTCTTACAAAAGATAATGAAAACAAACCTAGTTATTCAGAACTAAACTAATTAACCACAATAAATGTAACTATGAATGTTATCATCTGAATAATGTTATTGTTTTCTTCTCTTGGTTGTCTTGAAACATAAGAAAAAATTTTCATTAGGCAGAAAGGAAAGAATGTGTCTATAGACATTTTTTCTATATCAAGTAAATAATTTAATTTCACTTGATTGTCACAAAAACCCAGAAAATGAAGAGTACCCAATAGACTCTGGTTCAAGAAAGTAATTGTCTGCCTTAATAATTCGTAGCTTGATATAATGTACAGTCCTCTGGGTCCCTGCGTATAGCATGAGTTATTATTATTGCTGAGTTTGTTAGTGTGTGCTGGGGGTCTCTGTAATAAGCTCATGCAATATTAAATCCACCTTCTGTTCTCCCTGCTATCTGTCCAATACATCTACACTTGAATCGTGTCCTCAATATTGGTGAGTCTACTAATTTTTACCCATGATGCATCACTTCAGGGCTCCATAACTTTACTCCAATGATGAACAAGTGAAAAGCTGTCAATGTGACAATTTAGCAAAAATGCATCACTTCAGGGTTCCAAAAATTAACCAATGATGCAAAACTGTAGGGCTTAAAAATTTAACCAGTTCCATCAGTCAGGACTCCAAAAATTTACCTATGATACATCACTTCATTATAGGCTAAAATTGTTTACCCACAATGCACTTCAGGGGTATAGAATTTTACCCATGATGCCTCACTTCAGGGCTATAGAACTAATGATGCATTGCTTCAGGACTCAACTACTTTACCAGAGATCCAATGCATACCTATGATGCATCCCTGCAGGGAACCATAACTTTACCCACACTGAATAACTTCAGGGTTAATTTTTTTTCTTTACCCATGTTGCATCACTTTAGGACCCAAAAATTTTACACATAATAATATCACTGAATTCTATTCTTTCTTGGGAATAAAGTGTTCATGTGAAGAAGAGAGACTCAAAAAGGCTCAAAATGAAAAGTATCAAGTGATTTTCAGTGGATTTCAGTGTGAACAATGCTCCTTTCATTGCCACAGTCCAATAAAGCATTGCCATTAAATATCAAGTTGTACACAATCGATATAAACAAAATGCTTTTTATGCATGTATCAGTGCTTTACACAAGCCTAGACAATCATAACACAGATTCATGGGGACACAACATTGAGAAGGGGTTCTACATAACATCTATTGGTGCTACATCTGTACAGAAAGCTGCTACATGTACCCACATACAGAACTATAGCGACCCAAACACAGATTGATACATCTGTACAGAAAGCTGCTACATGTACCCACATACAGAACTATAGCGACCCAAACACAGATTGATACATCTGTACAGAAAGCTGCTACATGTATCACATACAGAACTATAGCAGTCCAAACACAGATTGACACATCTGTACAGAAAGCTGCTACATGTACCCACATACAGAACTATAGCAGTCCAAACACAGATTGATACATCTGTACAGAAAGCTACTACATGTATCACATACAGAACTATAGCGACCCAAACACAGATTGACACATCTGTACAGATAGCTACTACATGTACCCACATACAGAACTATAGCAGTCCAAACACAGATTGACACATCTGTACAGAAAGCTGCTACATGTACCCACATACAGAACTATAGTGGTCCAAACACAGATTGACACATCTGTACAGAAAACTGCTACATGTATCACATACAGAACTATAGCAGTCCAAACACAGATTGATACATCTGTACAGAAAGCTGCTACATGTACCCACATACAGAACTATAGTGGTCCAAACACAGATTGACACATCTGTACAGAAAGCTGCTACATGTATCACATACAGAACTATAGCAGTCCAAACACAGATTGACACATCTGTACAGAAAGCTGCTACATGTATCACATACAGAACTATAGCAGTCCAAACACAGATTGATACATCTGTACAGAAAGCTACTACATGTATCACATACAGAACTATAGCGACCCAAACACAGATTGACACATCTGTACAGATAGCTACTACATGTACCCACATACAGAACTATAGCAGTCCAAACACAGATTGATACATCTGTACAGAAAGCTGCTACATGTACCCACATACAGAACTATAGCGACCCAAACACAGATTGATACATCTGTACAGAAAGCTGCTACATGTATCCACATACAGAACTATAGCAGTCCAAACACAGATTGACACATCTGTACAGAAAGCTACTACATGTATCCACATACAGAACTATAGCAGTCCAAACACAGATTGACACATCTGTATAGAAAGCTGCTACATGTATCACATACAGAACTATAGCGGTCCAAACACAGATTGATACATCTGTACAGAAAGCTGCTACATGTATCCACATACAGAACTATAGCGACCCAAACACAGATTGACACATCTGTACAGAAAGCTACTACATGTATCCACATACAGAACTATAGCGACCCAAACACAGATTGATACATCTGTACAGAAAGCTACTACATGTATCCACATACAGAACTATAGCAGTCCAAACACAGATTGACACATCTGTACAGAAAGCTACTACATGTATCCACATACAGAACTATAGCGACCCAAACACAGATTGATACATCTGTACAGAAAGCTACTACATGTATCCACATACAGAACTATAGCAGTCCAAACACAGATTGACACATCTGTACAGAAAGCTGCTACATGCATCCACATACAGAACTATAGCGACCCAAACACAGATTGATACATCTGTACAGAAAGCTACTACATGTATCCACATACAGAACTATAGCAGTCCAAACACAGATTGACACATCTGTACAGAAAGCTGCTACATGTATCCACATACAGAACTATAGCAGTCCAAACACAGATTGACACATCTGTACAGAAAGCTGCTACATGTATCCACATACAGAACTATAGCGACCCAAACACAGATTGATACATCTGTACAGAAAGCTACTACATGTACCCACATACAGAACTATAGCGACCCAAACACAGATTGACACATCTGTACAGAAAGCTGCTACATGTATCCACATACAGAACTATAGCAGTCCAAACACAGATTGACACATCTGTACAGAAAGCTGCTACATGTATCACATACAGAACTATAGCGACCCAAACACAGATTGATACATCTGTACAGAAAGCTACTACATGTACCCACATACAGAACTATAGCGACCCAAACACAGATTGACACATCTGTACAGAAAGCTGCTACATGTATCCACATACAGAACTATAGCAGTCCAAACACAGATTGATACATCTGTACAGAAAGCTGCTACATGTACCCACATACAGAACTAAAGCGACCCAAACACAGATTGACACATCTGTACAGAAAGCTGCTACATGTATCCACATACAGAACTATAGCGACCCAAACACAGATTGACACATCTGTACAGAAAGCTGCTACATGTATCCACATACAGAACTATAGCAGTCCAAACACAGATTGATACATCTGTACAGAAAGCTACTAAATGTATCCACATACAGAACTATAGCAGTCCAAACACAGATTGACACATCTGTACAGAAAGCTACTACATGTATCCACATACAGAACTATAGCAACCCAAACACAGATTGATACATCTGTACAGAAAGCTACTATATGTATCCACATACAGAACTATAGCAGTCCAAACACAGATTGACACATCTGTACAGAAAGCTGCTACATGCATCCACATACAGAACTATAGCGACCCAAACACAGATTGATACATCTGTACAGAAAGCTACTACATGTATCCACATACAGAACTATAGCAGTCCAAACACAGATTGACACATCTGTACAGAAAGCTGCTACATGTATCCACATACAGAACTATAGCAGTCCAAACACAGATTGACACATCTGTACAGAAAGCTACTACATGTACCCACATACAGAACTATAGCAGTCCAAACACAGATTGACACATCTGTACAGAAAGCTGCTACATGCATCCACATACAGAACTATAGCAGTCCAAACACAGATTGACACATCTGTACAGAAAGCTGCTACATGTATCCACATACAGAACTATAGCAGTCCAAACACAGATTGACACATCTGTACAGAAAGCTGCTACATGTATCCACATACAGAACTATAGCAGTCCAAACACAGATTGACACATCTGTACAGAAAACTGCTACATGTATCCACATACAGAACTATAGCGACCCAAACACAGATTGATACATCTGTACAGAAAGCTACTACATGTATCCACATACAGAACTATAGCAGTCCAAACACAGATTGACACATCTGTACAGAAAGCTGCTACATGTATCCACATACAGAACTATAGCAGTCCAAACACAGATTGACACATCTGTACAGAAAGCTACTACATGTACCCACATACAGAACTATAGCAGTCCAAACACAGATTGACACATCTGTACAGAAAGCTACTACATGTATCACATACAGAACTATAGCAGTCCAAACACAGATTGACACATCTGTACAGAAAGCTACTACATGTACCCACATACAGAACTATAGTGACCCAAACACAGATTGACACATCTGTACAGAAAGCTGCTACATGTATCCACATACAGAACTATAGCAGTCCAAACACAGATTGATACATCTGTACAGAAAGCTACTACATGCATCCACATACAGAACTATAGCGACCCAAACACAGATTGACACATCTGTACAGAAAGCTGCTACATGTATCCACATACAGAACTATAGCAGTCCAAACACAGATTGACACATCTGTACAGAAAGCTGCTACATGTATCCACATACAGAACTATAGCAGTCCAAACACAGATTGACACATCTGTACAGAAAGCTGCTACATGTACCCACATACAGAACTATAGCAGTCCAAACACAGATTGACTCATCTGTACAGAAAGCTGCTACATGTATCCACATACAGAACTATAGCAGTCCAAACACAGATTGACACATCTGTACAGAAAGCTACTACATGTACCCACATACAGAACTATAGCAGTCCAAACACAGATTGACACATCTGTACAGAAAGCTACTACATGCATCCACATACAGAACTATAGCGACCCAAACACAGATTGATACATCTGTACAGAAAGCTGCTACATGTACCCACATACAGAACTATAGCAGTCCAAACACAGATTGACACATCTGTACAGAAAGCTGCTACATGTATCACATACAGAACTATAGCGACCCAAACACAGATTGACACATCTGTACAGAAAGCTGCTACATGTATCCACATACAGAACTATAGCAGTCCAAACACAGATTGACACATCTGTACAGAAAGCTGCTACATGTATCACATACAGAACTATAGCGACCCAAACACAGATTGACACATCTGTACAGAAAGCTGCTACATGTATCCACATACAGAACTATAGCAGTCCAAACACAGATTGACACATCTGTACAGAAAGCTGCTACATGTATCCACATACAGAACTATAGCAGTCCAAACACAGATTGATACATCTGTACAGAAAGCTGCTACATGTATCCACATACAGAACTATAGCAGTCCAAACACAGATTGACACATCTGTACAGAAAGCTACTACATGTATCACATACAGAACTATAGCAGTCCAAACACAGATTGACACATCTGTACAGAAAGCTACTACATGTATCACATACAGAACTATAGCGACCCAAACATAGATTGACACATCTGTACAGAAAGCCTCTACATGCATCCACATACAGAATCGTAGTCGTCCGAAGACACATGTTGAGATTAAAACAGAGCACAAAGAATCCATCTCTAGTAGCTAGTTTATGATACATATGCTGACTGATAAAGGCTTGTAGTGTAGATATTAGCTTATACAGAGTCTTATAAACTTTGAATTATAATGAGACTGACAAAAGCCTGTAGAGTAGAGATTAGCTTATACAGAGTCTTATAAACTCTGAATTATAAGGAGACTGTAGCACATACATATGACATATAAGACAAAGTAGGAGTTTTACTAAGAAGTCTTGTGATGGTTTTGTTGCAAGCTCATAATCCGTAAAGCTATGTAGCATATATAATAAAATGTTATACATAATAAACAAGTAATACTGAATAAAAGCTAAATATATTGTAATAATTGCTATAATTGTAATACATGTACAATATTTAGGGCAATGTCTAATAGGCACCTACACATCACTTAATCAGCAAAAACATTAAATCTACATATCCTAGATATCACTAATTACTTCACAAGTTATGATTGTAATCCAGCTAAACTTATTTCTTAATCTTGTAATCTTCCATCATTTATCCTTTCCACAAAGTCAATATCTTCTAAGCGGAGTTTTATTTCATTCTACCAGCGAATAATTCCGATTACTACAATGGCTGCCAGAGACATACACGTAAGCAGGTTGCTACGGTGACGGTTACATGTTAGTTACTCACCACGGTGACGTGTGGGTGTGACATAACTTACCCCTGGGGTAGTCTATCTCTATTGTCTGCACAACTAAGTGAGGACAAAATCATGCACATCAATTCCCTCCATTCATTGTATTATATATACTATACTTTATTACTGATAATGTTTACTTTTGTAAAATCGTATCTATAATATTATCTTTATATTTTATGGTACAAGATTGTTATACAAACATGATCTCTTATTCTACAATTTTTTTTTAAATATCCTCGTAACTTATTTATGCCATACACAAAAATGTCATTTCTAATGTTATATTTTTATAATTTTTTTTTTTTTTTTTTTGGTTAATTTCAAGTCGTGTCTAATCTATAATAGTTGAACTCTTCTCATGTCTATAATCATTGTTACTCTGTTAAACACTACATATTTCATCTTTGGAAAATGATTGCGAAGAGAACCTGCCACAGACATAACCCTTGTAGAACACCAAGGTTTCTCCCTAATACACTGTACTTCTAGCCTTGATGACAACATTCAGCCTTCATGCAATGTTTGGTGGCATACCATGCACATTCATTATATTAATCCATTCATAATTGTTTGCATCAAATAAATCAATCTACTGTCAAAACCCATCCTATCTTGTTCATCAATTTCTTTAACACAGATATTTCTATGCGAGTTGGAAGTCCAATTCTCTGTTTTAATGAATTCTACCTATTATTTCTCAAATCCTTGGATGTATCTTGATATTTTTTCATTTTTTTTTTTAAATGCACTAATGATCATTAATAGTTTAATAGTCCCAGACACAAAAGACATTTCGAAGTGGAAATTTGTTTTTTGATTTCTATATAAATCAAAAGATACCATGAGAGTTTGATACTTCCATGAGTAATTATGTTATGTTTTGAAAAATTAATAACCTTTAAACACTTTAATTAACAACCCCCCCCCCCCCCCCCCCCCCCCGAAATGGTTTACGACCTAAAGTTTGTAAAGTTTTCTGTTGAATGCTCTTTATTTATCCTGCTTTTCTAATCCTTAAATATATATTCAAATATCCTTTGATTGTTGATTAATTGTTGATTAAACAAAATCTCAACAACAACAAAATGGGGGGGGGGGGGGGGGGGGGGCCCAAATTTTCTTCAGTTTTCTGTTAAATGTTTGATAGTTCTTGCACCTTCACTAATTCTAAAACATTCTTAGAATAATTCAAACAACAAGCTCGGACAGCAAAATGAAGAGAATAAATGATGGTCTTACTGAGCGAGTCCTCTAGAAGCGAGTCGTTGAGCTCATCCTCGTGTTCTCGCTCCAGTTCTGACATCCGACTAGACCACTCCGACTCCAGCCGACTCATTTCCTCAGCATGTTTAGCACTCAGCGTCTCGCGGAGTCTGTCCAGGTCAGCCAGGTGTCGCTGTTCTTGCTCCGAGGTCGTGACCTCTACTTGACCTTGATAGATTTGCTCCAAGGTCAGCCTCATTGCCTGGAGCTGTAGATTTAACTCTTCCTACAAAATCACCAAACGAGTGTTGTAAAATAGAAATGGTCTTATCTTACAAATGATGGACAGGAACATACTAGGAATGAATCCACCCATAGTATGCCTTAAGGGTCATTTGCTCAAACATTGGGAAACAATTACTGTGGAATCATTAGAATTCGTGGTGGCTCAATTTTCGTGGTATTTGTGGGTAGCCCTTCCCCACGAATTTACATCCTCAACGAAAACAAATTTAGAAAGAGTATTCTTTCTTACTGAAAGTGAAAACTGACGCACGCACGAAATTACATCCCCACAAATAAGCAAAAACCCAACAATCTACGAAAATTGACCCCCACGAATTTAAATGATTCCACAGTATATTCTCTTTTAAAGATCACCAGATTGGCAGCACTTCTACAAACCAAGCTTTACCTGGTACTGTGTGTGTTGTCTCTGGGTCCGACTTATTGTTTCCCCCACTCCCTGTATGATTCTCTGGAGTTGCTGTTGATGCTCAGAGTCCAAGCTTTCTTTGAAGGACTCCATCTCCTGTAAAACAATGGACACTGTATGATTACACAGGTTTATACCTGTTACAAATACTGTAAACCAATTTTTATTCATGCATTGCCAAAATCAAAAAATGTCTGTGAGGATAGCAAGAGCCTCATCATCGTTGATGTTTCTCTTGGGGAACCAGTCCTTGAGTCCTTGTCGTACGGTTGTTATAAACACACTCGTCTGGATAAGGCTTAGTCATCAACATAAGTATAAGTATAAACCAGTTTATCATATGTTCATCGCAAAATAATTTAATTCTGACTGTAACATTTGATTGGCTAAACAAATTCATATATATCGTATAACATAACTTGCCTATTTAACAATGCGACGCATGTGTGAAACGTATTAATCTGCTTGACGTTACATTTAAATTTTGTAAAAATTAACATATTTTAACTAATTAATGGGCCTTATTATCTGATCTAAATAGTAGAAAATTAAATTATAAGGAATGAATTTAATTTCTACCTATGTTATACGAGTATAACATAACTTGGAACAGTTAACCAGGTTTATGAAGTGTTAACTGCCCCAAGTTATGTTATATCATATAACATAGGTAGAAATTAAATTTAATCCTTAAAATCAAGCAAACTTTTCAGATAATAGCTGCCTTTTCAGAAGACAACTTAATGAAAGAAAAATGTCATTTAATCTACTGAGGGATTATGTCCCTTGTCAAAGGGTCTGTGTACCTTAAGGAGTGGACCACCTACCTGCTGGAACATATCTCGTATGGTTTGCTCAGATATCTCGCCCTGCCCTTGCCTGCCGAGTTCTTCCTGCAGCGAGTTGAGTTGAGATTCATATTCTTCCTTCAAGCCCTCCAACTGTAAGTGAATAGAGATATTTTAATTAAAAAGAAAATTTTATGCAACAAACATAACCGGACTAGAAACCATGCATTGTTTATATGACCACTCTCTATATGTGAGAGGTTTATTAACTGTTATATTCACACCGAGTCTACAATAGAAAAGGTTTCCTTAAGCTAACACAGATTATCATAGCAGTAACTTTATCTAGAGGGTCCGATCTCACAACAAAACGCGAGACACACATCATCAGATCAAACAAGACTGGTAGTGGCATGTATAAGTTGCCATGTAATATCTCCATTGGTGACTGTGGCATCAATGTATTCCTTATGTTGAGGACATGGTGAGTCATGGCTACATTACTTTACACATGCTCATTTTCATCTGA
This sequence comes from Magallana gigas, assembly GCF_963853765.1. Taxonomy (NCBI): domain Eukaryota; kingdom Metazoa; phylum Mollusca; class Bivalvia; order Ostreida; family Ostreidae; genus Magallana; species Magallana gigas. Next base: position 36,668,050 of record NC_088862.1, on the reverse strand, counting down.
GATAATTTTTGCCCTTCTTTACTAATTAAAGTTTCGTCCCATCTTTAATTTTTATCAGACACAGTTGAGTTTAAAGAGAGATAATATGAGACATTCAGCGATTCTCTTGTCTTAAATTTGTCCACTAACAACGAGGGCAAAAGGGGCCGGAATAAAAAGGGGGCCAATATTTCTCTGTAATACTGTACAGTACATAACTCCGTTGCTGGAGTTGACAGCGACTGTGTGATACTGTTTGTACAGCCACCACATTCTCTGACAGAGCCAAGAACAGGGTCCACTATTTACATCTTAGCAGTGAAAGACAGACACCATGGGTTTTACTGAACAATCTTATTAAAAATCTGCTGTTTGAAATTAAAGCTTAATTCTTTATTGATCCATGAAGATGCACAAGGTCAATGCTTCTGTGGTGGTAAGCTGAGGAGAGTCTTCCAGGGACTCCCCCTGTATGGGGCACCACCAGACTCCCCCTGTATGGGACACCACCTGACCCTCCCTGTATGGGACACCACCGGACTCCCCCTGTATGGGACACCACAGGACTCCCCCTGTATGGGACACCACCGGACTCCCCCTGTATGGGGCACCACCAGACTTCCCCTGTATGGGACACCACCGGACTCCCCCTGTATGGGACACCACCAGACTCCCCCTGTATGGGACACCACAGGACTCCCCCTGTATGGGACACCACCGGACTTCCCCTGTATGGGACACCACAGGACTCCCCCTGTATGGGACACCACCGGACTCCCCCTGTATGGGACACCACTCCATCACATCATTATACTCACAGTACAAGCTGGTACCCAGGCTACCCTGAATTTCAGATGGGTGGACTGACAGACAATGTAAATAAAGTGCCTTCTCTAAGGGTGCAACTCAACATCAAAATGACCACAGCTGGGCTTGAACCAGCCACCTCAAGGTTACTGGCTTAATGCATATGAATACTGAGCCATGCGCTCCAGAAATCTGCTGGGTTTCTAGCCAATTTCTTATCTACCCTGCACCAGGTCCAGCTAATTTACCTTGTTTTTAGAAGTTTCTATCAGAAATCATCCATATACCATGGACAGTTTACCTTGTTTTTAGAAGTTTCTATCAGAAATCATCCACATACCGTGGACAGTTTACCTTGTTTTTAGAAGTTTCTATCAGAAATCATCCACATACCGCGGACAGTTTACCTTGTTTTTAGAAGTTTCTATCAGAAATCATCCACATACCGTGGACATTTTAACTTGTTTTTAGAAGTTTCTATCAGAAATCATCCACATACCGTGGACAGTTTACCTTGTTTTTAGAAGTTTCTATCAGAAATCATCCACATACCGTGGACAGTTTACCTTGTTTTTAGAAGTTTCTATCAGAAATCATCCACATACCGCGGACAGTTTACCTTGTTTTTTGAAGTTTCTATCAGAAATCATCCACATACCGTGGACATTTTAACTTGTTTTTAGAAGTTTCTATCAGAAATCATCCACATACCGTGGACAGTTTACCTTGTTTTTAGAAGTTTCTATCAGAAATCATCCACATACCGTGGACATTTTAACTTGTTTTTAGAAGTTTCTATCAGAAATCATCCACATACCGCGGACAGTTTACCTTGTTTTTAGAAGTTTCTATCAGAAATCATCCACATACCGTGGACATTTTAACTTGTTTTTAGAAGTTTCTATCAGAAATCATCCACATACCGTGGATAGTTTACCTTGTTTTTAGAAGTTTCTATCAGAAATCATCCACATACCGTGGACAGTTTACCTTGTTTTTAGAAGTTTCTATCAGAAATCCGTCGGGTTTCCAGCTCAGTAACAGTCCATTCTCGTCGTCCAATCCGACCAACCGCATAGAGTCAATCTTAAACATGGTCCCTCTACATCAGGGACTTCTATTATTGGTCCTTATATATGTTTAGTTCCAGATGATTTGGTTTTACCATTGAGTGGGATTATTACAATAGTTACATTACAGTAAAAACATTCCAATAGAAATATTACCGTTAGAACATTACAGTATGAACATTACAGTTACTGTAGGAACATTACAGTAGAGTAATAACAATACAGTAGTAACATTACAAAAGTAACATTACAGTAGTTACATTACAGTAGTAACATTGCAATAGTAAAATTATTGTAACATAGGTACATTACAATAGGTCGTCTCTCATTATTCTGTTACTACACCAGTTTTAACTTCTTTTAAGTAGTAGTTCACAACCTATATCTGAATCTTAGAAATATCCTCAACCTATACAGATGACTTTATCCTATATTTTCATATCCTATACTCCTATCCAATACATCTTTATCCTATATTTATATTCTGTATCTCTATATCCTATAATCTTGAGTTTCTGGTAGACAACTCTAGCTTCTCTGTCGTGTCTAGGACTTCCTGTACATGACAATTCCACGTTTATTTTTGTATCTAGCTTTATATGGTCACATCTCACAATGTGGAAGCAATCTTAAACTAAATCCTTCCTTAAATTGACTTTACTGCACTCAGAAGTTTTGGTTTGCCGATTCAAGCTTAATGCATGCCTTTTAATCTTTAATACATACAAACATATATATCTGTTTAAATCCCTAAAAGAATTTCTGCTAATCTGAATGTGCAGTTGTATTGTGCATTACATTCAACATAAAGGTAACAGAAAGACTTTACAGAAAGACTTAGTGCCACAGCAATAACAACGCCACTATAAGACCTAATCATTTCACTTTGGAGTACAATAGAATTGTCAAAGGCCGGATTTCCAGATCTGAACTAACACTGCAGGCTTAAATGACAGCTGCAGAAATACAATCTTCCCTACAAATTAGTCCGGAGTTTTTTGAATGATAAAAAATGCGACACATTGGAACCTAAAGCTTACAATGGCATTGGTTGTCTGGTGGTCTAAACCTAATAAGTATTGACTCTAAACATGTAAAGTACAAAATCCTCCATCCTAATTGAGCTGTTTTCTAATCATCATAAAAATACACTGTATGCAGGGTTATTTTCGCCCCGTGAAATTTTCGCCTTTCTACATTTGCAAACAGTTTGCCCTGCCTTGAATTCACCCAGACACAGTTGTGTTTAAAGAGAGATATTATGAGACATTAGAGTTCGCCAAGTCTTAAATTCGCCTGCTGACAATGATAGCGAAAGGTGCGAAAATACAACGGGGGCAAATACTTTCTTAATATTTTCTTACAGTATTCTAGAGCTTTCATTAAAAAATACAGTTACACAAGTCTTAACACAATGGAAAGAATGGGAATTTAAAAAAAAATATTGTAGTCCCTGAATTGAAAACACACACAGTCACACAGTAAATTCGATCCGTTTGCAGAAAAATCATAATATTCCAAAATTTGTAATGCTGTATTCTCCTGAGCAATGAAAGATTTCATCCACACTTTTACAGAAAAACTAGTCGATAAAATACATAATCCCACAATAGAGAAATGCACAATTTGTCAAAAGTTACACACTCCTGTAGAAGCACCAAAAATAGCTGCCTGATTTTTGTCCAGACCCTTTAGAAGTAAACACACAGGTGAGCATACCTATAGGGGAATCAAATCTAGGACTTCACTCATTAAAAATACAACAATTAACACACGGCTACCATAGTAATCCTAATTAATGTCACCATCAACAACTCCACCAATCCCCCCCTGTATTAAATTCATATGAAGTTTTTCTTTAATCCATTCCATCTTATTAGCATTTAGATCAATATTACTTTCATTATCTGATCAAAATAAGTGTGCACCAAAAAATAAGAAATCTAACTGGTTTCTCAGAGACAAGAGTTTTCTGCATATAATAAACCCCTGGTACTGTTGGAGTGGTACCACTAGGACGTGTACGGTAGTCCAGTAATTAACTTCTTTCTGTGTCTGTGCTGTAACTTATTAAACATTCATAGAGAGGTATCTTCTCAATGCAGTAGAGAGATGAGATTGATGAATTGATTGCCCCCCAACAATCTGTCCAATAATTTCACCTCAACTCTATCCTCTTTTGACATATCCCCCTTGGGAGATGTTTCCACTGACTTCTGATACGCTCCCTAAGGGTAGGTACCTGTGTAATATTAAGCTAGGGAACTTTATTGTGGAAATCCATTGGGATACTTCTAGGTTAGGAGGAATTTCTCTACTGCTGTTTTATTGTCCGACTGATCAGTCTGTGTTGGTTGAGTTGTTATATTAGATATAATGGAGCCAAATTAAAGAATGAAAGTTCCAAACAAGAAATTGATATCTTAGAATTGAATTAAAGGGAAGGGTGTTGAAATTCTATAAATTATTAAAAGGTATGCAAATTTATATATCTACCGAAATGAAATTTAAATCTTTTCTTCTTTTATTATAGACTTTTAATATTTTTCATCTTGAACATGTATTGGCCTGCTTCGTCATTTGAATCCATTGGATGAATTAAAATTTAGCAATCATCATCACCCTATTGTGTAATCAAGTCCGAGACGTGGAAGTGGAAAAAAAAAGTCAGAGTAACATTAAATTCTTCAGTTTTCATTACCTGCCATTTTCCTCTACAATTGTGTGAAATAAGACTCGCTTGTGAAATATACACTTAATAGAAATGGCATATTAATCAGAAAATCAATGTTTATTGCACGAATTATGGCCTTTCTAACAAAAGAGAAGAATACCACAGAAATATATTGCAGCCCTTCATCAATGAGAAACTTATTTTTGTATGGACCCAACCAGAGGTCTTTATATACCACGAACATTTTGTTCCCTACACACCCTGCATGAACACTGCTTTATATTTATCTGTCAAACCAAAGGGTCAAATTATCACACAGCGTGTCAGGCTCCAAGATAAATAGAAAAATATCACACACAGAAAGAAATCAATTGACAATACAGTGTGAATGCAAGGTGTCAGCTTTTTAAATTACAAAATAAAAATTTTGATATTCCTGGGCCATATTTCTTATCTATAGAAAATGCCTCCACAACACAATATTGTGGCTTGTATATATCAAGCTTTTTCATTACCGATAAATTAAATTTTGGTCGGCATACCTGACCTATATAATGATGTCGGGGTGGGCCCCTAGGGTGGGGTATTAGGAGATACTGTGGTTTCATTAATATTCAAGGGTATCAATTTTCGTGGATAAAGTGAAAATCACTGCGAGTTTCAAGGATACGTAAATTCGTGGCCAATGACCCTATTAATACAAAATGTTAATAGAAATATATTATATATCCCTTGTTTATACACCGCCATCATTAACGGCCACCATAAACCGCCAGACAGCGGGAGACACTGGGTAAACATGGCCTCTTCACTCTCTGGTAGTTTAGTTGATTTCTTATCATTATTATCTTGATTACTGTAAATTCCTTATTTTACGACAGTACTTAATTCCGTGATTCTATTGTTTTGTTTTAAAGCATGAGAATATAAAATTCCAATAACGAATTTTTTTTTATAATTCGGATAAAACTGTCTGAAAATAAAAAGCCAGTTTCTAAAATCAGCAATCGAGATTTTAAGTGGCAATGAATTCCTTGCGTTTAATTAAGAAATTACTGTATAGTCAGATTCAGGGTGATGATTTGGCTATGTCTGACACCTGTGACTACTGCAAATGTTATTATGATCATACTATGAACCTATCAAGATGAAAACAACATATCATATGATGATTGATAATAAATCTTTTTGATATATGATTTCACAAATAATATATTAAAAAAAATGATGGCAGATATCGAGTTTCTGTTTTGTAAAATCATATTTCAAAAAAGATTCCTTAGCCAAAAAATATAATATTGGTGTGTTGAGGAACCTAAAACTCTATAATAGTCAGTTACAGGAACAGCAAACTATACCCAATCAATATCAGCATTCCTAGGTAAGGTACAGTTGTACCCCCATCCCCCCCCCACCCACCCAAACTCTATTCACCACTCAAAACATTAAGACTTTCCACCACTCAACTAAAACCACGTGCACTGAGGAAAAAATTACTATGGCCCACATAGCCCGATTCAATACACAGCTAAGGAAATTAATTAATTAAAACATCAATCAAGCTAACAATGAAACAATTATTATTTGGTTTACAGATCTCTTTAAATTAATTAATCCACCCTGATTTCTGCATACCGGGCATTGTATCAAAGGTCAAAGGTCAGAGTTCAAGTACTTGACCTTAACTTGTGTACGAGGGTTAACTGAATGTACCAAGAGATCTTGGGAATCAGAATTCAAAAGTAACAAACATCAGATTTGGACCAAACTCCCCGACACCCATGTATCTACACAACCGTCCAATTACCGGTACAACAGCTGGTTTGCTAGATGTATCTGAGATAGATAGCTAACAAAGATAAGTTGTAAAAGACTATTTGAAATCATTGAGTAATTGTAGTCCTTCTGATAACATTTATACAACTCGAAAGATGTACTCTGTAGCTGAAGCACTAGAATTTTCACAGTAAATGGATGTTGTGATGATCCCCCCAGAAGTAAACACTTGAAATGCACACAGACAGATAAACTAAGTAAGACAGGTAGATACAAAAAGGATAGAAAATTAATATTTTAAGAGCAGGAGAGAGAGAGAGAGAGTTAGAGAGAGAGAGAGAGAGAGACAGAGACAGAGAGACAGAGAAAGACAGAGACAGAGAGAGAGACACACAGAGAAATAGACAGAGACAAGCAGAGAGACAGACAGGGAATAACAAAGACCCAGAAAGAGAGAGGGAAGACAAAAGACTAACAGCAGACAGGAAAAGACAGACACTCTGAAGAAAGAACAAGACAGAAAAAGAGAGAATAAGATCGTCTGATTTTTACTTTGAACTCTTAATTTCTGTCTGATTACTGAAAAATGATAAACAACCAATATTATGTATGCACTCTACCCCCCCCCCCCCACCCCCCCCCCCCTCAGAAAAAAATTGAATTCTACTACAATCTGACAATTCTGATGACAACAGATTTTTATGGCACTGAACTGTGCTCAAACTGCTGGAATGAGGTCAAAGATAGGTATATGTACATACAGTGAGGTACGTGTACACAGGTAGATATATATACAGGTAGACATAGATATTCACAGGTAGGTAATATGTACAGGTAGGTGGAGATGTTGTGTACACAGAGAGAGAGTCAACACTAAACACACTGGTGATAATCCCCGGCCCGCACCCCGATCAATATCACAACAGACAAGAATGAACTGTCTTAGATTCATCCTCTCCATTAATTACATTAAGTCATCCATTAATTACCTTAAGTCATCCATTAATTACATTATGTCATCCATTAATTACATTCAGTCATCCAATAATTACATTATGTCATCCATTAATTACCTTAAGTCATCCATTAATTACATTAAGTCATCCACTGATTACATTAGATAATCCATTAATTACATTCAGTCATCCACTGATTACATTAGATAATCCATTAATTACATTAAGTCATCCACTGATTACATTAGATAATCCATTAATTACATTAAGTCATCCAATGATTACATTAGATAATCCATTAATTACATTAAGTCATCCACTGATTACATTAGATAATCCATTTATTACATTAAGTCATCCACTGATTACATTAGATAATCCATTTATTACATTCAATCATCCATTAATTACCTTAAGTCTCCCATTAATTACATTAGGTCATCCATTAATGACATTATAAGTCTTCAATTTATTACATTCAGTCATCAAAAAGAAACAGAATCACAGAGACTTGGCCGTCATTCATTCTACCATAAACTTTTAGACTTTTATACACTATAACCAATCATTAAGTATGGACAAAACATTGCATATATTTTGAGTATTTACCTACATCTTAATAAATTATACAAAGCTCTTCTTAAGGAGGTCAATGTAGTCTAAAAATGGCCATGACCATCTAACCCATTTTAATTGTATTAAGTCCTCATAAAAGAGATTTGAAACATTATGAAGTTCACATGCTGAGCAGGCCCTAGACAAGTGGAATATCCACATGCTGAGCAGGCCACAGACAGGTGGAATATCCACATGCTGAGCAGGCCACAGACAGGTGGAATATCCACATGCTGAGCAGGCCGCAGACAGGTGGAATATCCACATGCTGAGCAGGCCCAAACTGGTGGAATATCCACATGCTGAGCAGGCCGCAGACTGGTGGAATATCCACATGCTGAGCAGGTCGCAGACATGTGGAATATCCACACGCTGAGCAGGCCGCAGACAGGTGGAATATCCACATGCTGAGCAGGCCACAGACAGGTGGAATATCCACATGCTGAGCAGGCCGCAGACATGTGGAATATCCACACGCTGAGCAGGCCGCAGACATGTGGAATATCCACACGCTGAGCAGGCCGCAGACAGGTGGAATATCCACATGCTGAGCAGGCCGCAGACAGGTGGAATATCCACATGCTGAGCAGGCCAGAGACAGGTGGAATATCCACATGCTGAGCAGGCCAGACAGGTGGAATATCCACATGCTGAGCAGGCCACAGACAGGTGGAATATCCACATGCTGAGCAGGCCAGAGACAGGTGGACTGTTTATGATAGCACTGACTGACCCTATGACCCACAAGTTATTACATGGTTATTACACGTTTTTTACACTGCTATTACACAGTTATTACACTGTTTTTACACTGCTATTACATGGTTATTAAATGATTATAACAGATCTGTGTGTTGTTTTTAATGTATTGATTATAAAATAAATATCACTCAGAGGCAATCAGACTCATAATTGGCTGACGTATTTAAAAAGCTAGAGATTAAATCTGCATGAAATTCTTTTGTTTCTTTATAAATAATTTTATTTCTTGAGTAATTGGGGGGGGGGGGGGGGATTTAAAACTGATACAGTGGAAGAAAGGGACTGGCTGCTGTTAACCACTTAACCATAAGAAACCATAAGAAATTTCCCCCCAGCTCTCTATTCTATTATCTACCCCTCAGGCTTCTTACCTGCTTATTTTTGTTTACACCCATCACCTCCACTTGAGTTTCAGAGGGCAAACTCCCAGCTTCATGCCCAGAGGGGATGCCCCCTGAATCCTGACCCCCTAGGCTCGGGGCGGAGTCCTCAGAATCCCTGCCCCCAGGCTTTGGGGGTGTGGCTCTGGAGTCATCCCTTGGAATATTATCCATGTCAGTGCTTTAGATAAGTACAAATACAATATTGTATGACTTTGTCATCCATTGAGTCAGACATGGTGTGACAGGAACTGCTTTCTCATTACAGCAACTGACCTGGATACAAGGACCGCGGGATTAAAATTCTCAGTGACAAATAGTTAGCACAGACAGATTCCAGATTAAAACAGGGGATGACAGGATTAGAAAGATGCTCCGGAACATCACATGTTGCAGAGCCAGAATTTCCTCTGTTTATTTCCAGCGAAAAAAATCAATTACTTGGTTACACTAACACCCTGTCTGCACTGTAGCCTCCATTCCAAAGACAGGGAGCCCACACCCCCAAAGAAATGCCACGAAACCCGAGAAGCTTAAAGACTCCTTAAAAAAAAGGCTGCCTTTTCTGATCAATTTACTGGGACATTTAACATTGTCAAAGGGTAACGGGTGATTCCAGTTAAATGTAAACTACGACAAGTACAGACATAATGTAGGAATCACCGTCGTGAAATAAATCAATGAAGATCGAGCCACTGTATAGCAGCACTCCAAATGTCATCAAACGTCAGGTTTAAAAACCCAAAACAAAGAAAGACAAAACAAAAATCAAGAGTTTAATGAGAGAAAGGTAGGAGAGTGTGATCTTAATTGGGATCTGTACACAACACTTGACAGACACCCCGTCATTTAAACCCTGTCGTCGTAATCTGTCGGCGATTGTCAGGAGTCGATTCCACCATTGATCAGGTCACGACAGGTGAGGGAATCCCCCAGAATGCTATAAATATACCATGGCTACACATACACCGATATAGAGTTACAAGTGACAGCAGAAATAGGAAACTCCAGACTTTGTTTAAACATAAATCGAAGTATTTTTTAAAAACTTTTGTTGATTTTTTACTGAATGAATATAAATGTAGGAGCTTTGTAAGCTTAGAACATTTAAATGTTCAATGAATGGAGAAAATCCACTCCACCAGGACAGGTAGTCACTTGACCTGGAAAATCCCTCTAACTATAAATAACTGTGTCAACACCTGAGCTTGTGGCTCTCCTCTTGTATATATCCATTAATGATCCTCAATTACTGTGCATGCATGATCTAAAGATCTTATAGTGTTTTTTATTCTCAGAGAGAGAAAGAGAGAGGGAGAGAAGATATCTGGTAATTAATTAATTTCCCCGGTGTAATAAGTCACCCGGAGTTCTCTATCTATATATTACACCTCTTTAAGAATAAACATGTTTATATACATTTTGTCTTTGCCTCATGGCCAGGAAGAAATCAATACTGTTTATTCTCTCGAGGTCTTTCTGCTAAGTGAAATTGACACCCCCAGGTGACATAACACAGGTACTAGAGAAAGAAAATCACAATAGAACTGCTTTTGTGGGAGATCAATATTGTGATTACCACAGAATTGTTTACAAATTCTCGTAACACCATAAGGGAAGCAACTCTTTATTTTTATAAAATGTAGGTTGATAAGTCAAACCTCATCTCTTATTTCTATTTTCTACAAAGTTAACATAAATAAAAAACCAATTCAAGAACTCCACACATAAAATTGCACTCATGTTCATGGCTAAATGGTAAAACTTACAAGAATGCATTGTTGCTTAGAGATCATTTCATGATCTCTCTCTCTCTCTCTCTCTCATCTTTTATCACAAATAAGAAAACACCAAAATAAGAGGATTTGAATTCTCTATATATGCTCTGCCTGGTAAAACTTACAAGAATGCATGGTTGCTTACCTATCATCATTTCATAAATTCTCTCTCTCTCTGTCTATGTCTGTCTGTCTGTCTGTCTCTCTCTCTCATCTTTTTATCATGAACAGATAAGAGGATCTGAATTCTCTATATATGTACACACTCAATCTATGCCCTTGTTTGTAATCATTAACTCCTCAATAGTCCCAGATAATTGTCTGAATGTCTAGACGGCACGCATTTACAGGTCATTCATTATATCATTATCACTGAATCTGCAAAACAGGGCACATTTATCTTACATAACTAGTACCCATAATGAGTGTCATTCTTGAGTCAATACCACAACTTGTGGATTTTTTCCAAATACCGAGGTAAACCGTCCCCATCCAGCTGACGAGAAACAGACCGTTACACCATTATCATTTACCAGTTCATGAAATACTGACTCGTAACATAATGAATACTTCTTTTAAATTATTCATGCTTTCTCGAAAGGATGAAAATTGGTTATTCATCAAAACATGCTGTTTAAACTTTTTAAGTTGTCTGAAATTAAATTTTGTTGAAAATATCACTTTAATTTTTACTTTAAAAATTTCAATTGAAGTTGGTAATAATTGAGAATTTTGTTCTAAACAATTGAATTTTATTTTAATTTCTACAGTTTGTTAATTTTGTAAATTATTGACATATTTGCTTTATGCCATATTATAACTTATATAGATAGGCAACATCGATATCAGTTTATTTATTGGTTAGCAACTATATCGTGATACATGATGTATCACATTAATATATATCGTGTTGCGTATCGTATCGTGAGGTAGCCACAGATAACTTGTCTGCAATCTACTGTGTTAATCTAAGACTGCAAATTAACCTCCAGAATGAAATAGCACATCTTAGGATTTCAAATTTTATTTCATTTCATTCAACATTACACTGAATCATCACACGACAGTCACATGATCATATCACCTGACCAAAACCAAAATATAACGCTTCTACAAGTGGACGGAATTTGGCTACGTGAAGGACAAAATAGAGACAGTTAATGAACGAACTAGCAGACCATACAAAATAATCAATTCTGGATCAGGTGTTATCAGTTATTATGCAATGTCACAAATTACAAAAACTTTGAATAAACAAACTGGGATAATTATAAATCAAGTTCTATGGTAATTGACAGAGGTATATCAAGGATTTCATCCATTGTTAAAATTATACTGTACACCTAGTAATAATTAATTCATCTGGTCCCACCTAAGAAGTAGGTTAGTACAAATCACGTCATATCCATTGTGTTCGAGATATCGAAGTTCAACTGTATCTGACATATATTTGTTGTACTTAAAACCTACTGAGCTAAGCTCGCTTCACCAGCACCAGTATCACATGTCTATCATATAACATTGTAATGTTAGACACCAAAGAGATAATAAATAGTAAATCAAATATAAACAAGAATAAATAAATGTAAACAAAAACAGCATACACAATTCAGCAAGTAGATTGAAAGCTAGTTTTCTATCGCCATTTGTGTCATCATAAGCAAGCTTATGAGATAAATCAAATAATTTATCATGATTTAGCTTAACAATGATATTCAGGAAATATCACCCATGTTATAAACTATCAGATATCTGGAGATATCATTTATCTATGATATTCAGGAGATATCACCCATACATTTCTGTGATATCTGGATAATAATATTACTTTTCAGTGATATATAGGAGATATCACTCATACAATACATTTACTGTGATATCTAGTAATTATGTCACTTTGCAGTGATATCCAGGAGATATCACCCATACAATACATTTAACTGATATACAGTAATTATGTCACTTTACAGTGAAATCCAGGAGATATCAACCATACAATACATTTAACTGTGATATCTGGATAATTATATCACTTTACATACTTTTGAGAAAAATCATTGTGGTACTTCAACTGGTTTAACTTAAACATCATAAAAACATGTAAAAATGATATGCAACAAATATAGTCCCCAAAGTGATGTAAACTGTCTCCACTGTTTGCGATGGTATTGGCTGCTATACAAATTGGTCAGTTTTCTATATCCTTTTTCCTTAGTCTTAATTGAAAGCAAATATTTTGTAGATTCCCAATTGAAAACAAGGAATCAATATCTGCTTAAAATTGTGAGAAACAGACCTTGCTGGTTTTAAAATCCAGCTTTTATTTTTCTAACAGTTAGATGTAAACTATATAAAAGTATGTTAAAAATCAGGCATTCGTTGCCATTTTACAAAACAACCGAATCTCAAAACTAAGGAGGATCTAAGGAAAAAAAGTTGTTGTTTGAAAATAATTGATCCCTTCACAAGCGATGGAGAAGCTACATCAATTATAACCAATGCTAGCGTTCAATTCAAACAGTTACAAGATACGTCATTGGAATGGCAAGATCACAGAGGAGGGGGATATCCCTCTAAGTTTACATATAACAATATTTAAGGTACCTCACCACACCTAGAATTATGCCTTCAGTTCATTTTTACCGAGTTAAATTTTTAAAAAGATAACTCTTAATCCAAATTAAATTTCACATTTTTCGCCCTATTTGACTTGTATACTTCTTATACATCATGCTATCTATCATAATCAAGTAATTTTGATGATTTTGCTGATTTGAGAACTTATCTGAAGGTGTAGTGAGCCACCTTAATATATGTACAAGCATATACAGATTACATGCAGGTTATGATGAGTTTAACATATACAGGGCTTATTTCCCTTTGAATTTTTTTTTTTAGATTACACAGTTTTGGTTGGGCACAATTGTCAATAAATTAATAAGTAATTTATCATTTTTGAAGAGAAGAAAATTCAAAATGTAATATATTTGATCATTGTCATGTTCTATTCAATAATAAGAACTAAATAGTAAACATACACTTTTTTAGTTTTAGGGAGAAGTTTTACTTTTATTAAAGATTAAATCTTGATGGTTTTTTGGGTACTTGTTATTCTAGGGTAGCAAACAGCTACTGATATTTCAAAGGGAAATAACTGATGTACACATTAACTCTTGCTGCCTTCATTCAAAATACAGAATTCTTCCTCTCCTCAATAAATACATTTTCGCTGTACAAATTTAACATAACAATAAGACATCATTCACCAAAACAATTAAAACCTTCACCAAATACATCATGCAAAAAATGACAGGCCCTGAAAATGAACAGGGAAAATCTGTTGAAGCCAAATATGGATTTGAAACTTACAAAAATTCAAAAACTTCGGGAGGCTGGGACTGGATGGTCAACCAATTAACCACCAGGTCTACTTTAAACTTTGACACTTGATATAAAATATAAAGAAAAAAAAATATTTAAATATCTAGGCTTTAAAATCTGAATGTTTTTCATTATTTTTGTACATAGCTCTTCTTCCTAAAGAGATTAAAATAGTCTAAAAATGGCCGCCACCATCAAGCCCTCTTAATTAATTGATTAAGAGGATCAAAAGATAATGAGTCAAGAAATCCAAAGTTCATTTGGTAGAAGATAAAATATCAAATTTTGGAAGAAAAAGAAAAATTTTCACAAAGGAAGAAAACTAATCGATCTGTTTTTTCAAACTTGATCATGACTTGGCCTTGACTGAAACAAGAATTAGAATTCACTTAAACACAACTTAGACTCAACAGATTTCCTTGTCCACATTCAAGACTAATATCATGGTTCCAAGCAAGGCAGATAGATAATTATGTATAAACAGTAAAATGTCAACAAAATGCAGACTCCACAATTTACACATTGTTAGGAAGATAATTTTGGCACATGTCTGAACGACATACTCAGTAGCTCCGTGTACGTACACGTACTAAAACATATCTACATTATAAACCACTATTACTGTAAATTCCTGATTAAAAGCGAGGAAATTAATATCCGCCCATAATCGCGAGATTCTTTCAGATGCATGTAAACTATAAGAAATAATGATAAAAATTTGGCGTTCGTGATTTTCAAATATTCTTGGGATTTTATGAAAAACCGTTGAATGGCAGAATAAAGTCCTCACGTAGAATAAGGAATCTACAGTATAACAGTACACACTGTACTGACAGAGGAGACAAGTATACAGCAGGCTCCATGGTCTACAATCACTCACTGTTTCTCTATCACTCACAATTAATGGAGCTAAGGTTTGAGCTTCCCCTTAAACCTAACAACTATCATGTCAAAGGATAGAATTATCTGAATTAGTATCTGAATCATTAGATTTTGACTACACACGTTACATTCAGTCTCTGATAGATAGAATGAAGTCCTCTTTGTTACGATTTTTCACCGATTTTGTCCGCCATCAGTGGCGGAGTTGTGTGCCTTAGCCAACACTTTCACACTATCGGATTCTAACTGACGGAGTGACGTCCCTTGTTAACACTCCTTGATTTTTTCTATGCAGTTATGTCTAGCTCTTACTAGCGATGTCTTTTTGTCAGCACTATCACAAATTGGAGCACAGGATCTTCCTGTTCTAACTAGCAGAGTTATGTCCCTTTGGTGTCATTTTCACTCTAATGCTGTATGGTCCCCTGACCCCAATGACCCGGAGTGTTGCCGTGGGTGACCACTGCCCTTCCCCACGTCTCCCGTACTCCCTCAGAGAGGATGAGACCTCTGTGTAGACTTTGATTCTCTCTTGTGTAGATTCTGGTCTGACCCTGGCTTCAGCTTTCCCTTCAGAAACTCAATGGCACTGAGATGTTGCTTTTCAGCATCTGTTAACATCACCCCCACCCTCCCTGCTTCCCTCTCACTCGATCTCGAGACATTGAGATCCACGCTATGACAACCAGATACCATCTCACTTGATCTCGAGACATTGAGATCAACGCTTTGATGACGAGATCCCCTGGACATCAGCCCCCCACTGTGAATACTGGACGTCTCAGAGAAGGACGGACTTTGGATCCTGGATCCTGTGACCTCTGACCCTGCCTCGCTCCCTAAGGCCATGATCTGATCCTTCATCCGGAGCTCCCTTAGTAGCTGGCTCCTCTGGATCTCGAGCAGCTCCTCCTTCTCCTGGAGCTTAGACTCAATCTCGAGGAAGTCCATCTCGAGCAGCCTCTTCTGCTTCATCAGCTCCTTCTCGATCAGGTTCTTGTGGTAGATGATGTCCTCCAGCTTCCTCTGGTACCCGACCTGTCTCTGTAGCTCCATCTTCTTCTCGTGAAGCTCGTCTTCTATACTTTCTCTTTCGCTCAGTTTCACTTTCAGCAGGTCTTTCTCCCTCCTCAGGTTCTCTTCCAGAATCATCTGGTCGCCCAGTTTACTGGACAGCTTGTTGTTTTCTAGTTCCCGCTCCTTTAACTGGTCCATCAGTTCCTGCCTGTGCTGCTGTAGCAGCGCCACCTGTCGGGTGAATGCTTCGTCCCTCTCCCCCTGGGGGCCTCGGTTTGTGGTCTGTTGACCTTTGAACTCCATCACCAGCCTCTCCTGTTCCTGGATTCTCTTCATCCATCTGTCGTTCTCTGTCTGCAGCATCTTGTTCGTCTCCTGTAGCACCGACACTTTCTGCCTCAGGGAGACGATCTCGGCCGAAAGGTCAAAGTTCACCACTGTGTTGGACATTCCGAGCTTGGACCTGAGACTCCCGGACATCCATCTCTCCCTGTCCAGGGCCTCCTGTAGTAGGGCGTTTTCCTGTGTATAAATAGACTTGGTCTCTTTAAGGTCTTTCCGGAGGTTGGAGATCTCATCAATGAGTTCAAAATGTTTGTGCTCAAGAGCTTTGTGGCCATCTTCCTCGGGACCTAATCCCGACACAATCCTCTCCAATCCCTGATCCCAGCTCCCACCACTAAACGTTGAGCCAGTGCTACACACAGACAATCCCGGGGAGAACAGATCTCTTGATTCGGGGATGACCTCGGGTACACTGGTTGATATCTCCAGATGAGACGCGCTCCTGACGCTATAATTAGACGGCTCAGACAAGTCGTCCAGTGGAGAGTGCCATGGTAGGAGAGGATCAATCGTGGCTTTAACATCTGCTTTATCCGCTGTTTCATCCGGTGGATTTTTATGGGTCTCATCCGTTTCAATGTGAATGTGTAGGCCCTCCACACTTTCTCCACCCACCTCCACTTTTGGAGCCTCCTCCACACACAGTTTCTCCTGTAGTGCCTTCAGATTTCTCTCAGGGGTTTCCCGGCCCAGTAAGTGTTCCTCCAGCTTCCTTATATAGCTCTCCTTCTCTTTGAGGGCTCTCTCCGTCCTGTCACGGTACTCCTGGAATTCCTGGAGGTCCCCCGGGTCCTCTACATCTCCCGAGGTCTCCATCTGATCCAGCTCATCCTCCAGTCTCTTGATGTAGTCCTCTTTTTCTTGAAGATTTAACTTCATTGCCTCCAGTTCATTCTGGGACACCTTGTGATTTTCCCCTGTATCAGTTTGTGTCTGCCCGTCCTCACTGTGGACCTGACAACATTCAGCCTGCGTTTCCTTCTCTGAGGTCTGAACACCTCTGACACCATCAGCACCTCGCTGATCCTTGGTTTTTCCATCCTCAGCCTGACTCCCTACATGTCCCGTGTATACCAGATCTGGATCAGTCTGTACCTCGACTGATTCCACCTCTCTTGTTCTCTCAGCGAGAAACTTGACATCACCGTTCAACAGTTCCTCCGTCTGACAACTCCGGTCTAAATTTAACACCTCTTGGTCTCTGATTTTACCCAGCTCTAGTTTCAAGCTGCTGTTTTTTAGTTTTTCTTCATCAAGCCTGTCTTTCAGTGTGCTAAGTTCTGCTGCGATTTCTTTGATGACTTGTTCTTTAATCAGACACTCCTGTCCTAACTCCTCTCCCCTCTGCCTGGCCTCTATACACTCTGACTGTTCTCTCTTGAGATCAGACACCAACTCTTTCGTCCTGCTTTCTACATGTTCCAGAAAATCGTCTTTTTCTTTCATTTCCAGCTGCAAAGAGAGATTATCTCTCCGCAGCAATTCGAGTTGAGTGTTGAGTGCATTGAGCATCTCTCTGAGCTCATTAACGTCCTCTTGGTTCTTCTTTTGAGATGTGCTTGAGATTTCCTCCTCGGATTTGACTGAGATTTCTTCAGACAATAATTTCTCCTGTTCCCCTTTCTTCACTAGAGAGGTTCCAGTGCTCGTGTCTTCAAAATAAACTTGTTTCTCCTCTGCTCCAGCATTTGAGTTATCATCGACCTTATCTTCCATAATGCCTTTCTTTGTCTGTTTGCCATCTTTCTTTGTCTGCTGGCTGGCTTTCTTGGTCTTTTTGACATCTTTTTTTGTCAGGGACCCTGGCCCCCTTGAGCTCATCCCATCCTCCACGCTGCCTTCCTCTGTCTGCTGAATGTCTTCCTTCGTTAGTTTCACATCTTCCTCAGACAGGAAACCTGAGCCACTAGAGCTCTTACTTATCACGTCTTCCACACTGCCTTCCTTCGCTTGCTGGATGTCTTCCTTTGTTAGTTTCACATCTTCCTCAGTCAGGAAACCTGGGCCACTAGAGCTCTTACTCATCACGTCTTCCACAACCAGCTCCTCGTCTTCCTCCACAAACACTGAGCCGTGTCTCAGCTCCTTCAGCTCACTCTCTAGTTTCCGGTTCTTTTCCACCAACGCTTTCCGCTCCCCGTTATTCAGACTTTCCACGATGCGAATTTTTTCGCTCAGAAACTGGTTCTGGAACTGTAACTGGTGGACCCTACTCTCCATGTCGCGGTAATGCTCGCTACAGAACAGACTCAGCACGGTCCAGTTGTCGCCCGATTGCTGACCCGCGTCCTCCGCCTCATACGAGAACTGTCTCTGGGTCAGAGTTCGTCCCCTCCGGGAGGATTTACCCCCAGGGATGTGAGGGCCTGCACTAAGAGGAGGGTCTCTGCCGATACTCAGGGATTTGATCTCCTTCTCCAAGTCTTTTCTGTACAACTTCTCTGTGTTGAGTTTTAACTCGAGTCCCTCTCTGAGTTGCTTCTCTTTCTCGTATAAAAAGCTGAGGCCTTTCAGTTTACTCTCCAAGCTTTCTATGGATAAGGAGCTAGCCTTCCTCTCTTTCCCATCACTTCCATCATTTTTCTGTGGATTATCAGACATTGACGGTCGTTCAGCATTACTAGCTGGTTCAGTGGTGGACAAATCTTCCACCAGGCTGTTCAGTTCTTGTTCGAGTCCCTGGCGCAGCAGAATCTCCTGTTCTACTCGCGTGTTCAACGTCAGACACTTCTCCGTTAGCTCTGACTTCTCATCCATCATTTCTTCGATTTTGTTTTTCAGAAGGTGTAATTCAGACTCCTGGATTCTCAGCAGTTTTTCCGCGGGTATCGTCTCATTTTCTGAATCCTCCGTCTCCGACATTCTGCGACCGTCGTTGGAGTCCGCATTGTCTCCCCCATGTTTGGAAGGAATAAACCCTTCGTCTGGCTCCTTAAGGAAGTGATGCACAGGAGCAGACGCAGGAAACACCTTCAGCTTCTTCAACTCGGGTGAGAACTGTGGGGGACAATCTTCCGAGATTGACCTTTGAACCCCCTGGCTTTCCC
Source organism: Magallana gigas (assembly GCF_963853765.1). NCBI lineage: Eukaryota > Metazoa > Mollusca > Bivalvia > Ostreida > Ostreidae > Magallana > Magallana gigas. The sequence goes on along the minus strand of NC_088862.1, from coordinate 36,648,581 downwards.
AGGTGGAGTCTAAATTTAGACTGAGTCGGCTGGCCTGCAAATCCTGATCTCGGATGTCTTTGAAGGACTCATGCTCAGCCGGATTGAATCCAATCTGGATTTTCTGGCTCTCTGAAAGGTACTCGCCATCTTGAATGTTCTCAGAGAATACTTCATCACACTCGGGCTGGAAGCCCTGAGTAAGTTCAGCGACTATGTCATTTCCATCCTGCTCATTGCCGAGACTTTTGTGTCTTTTCCTATTTTTCTGATCTCTCATCACGTCTGATCCTGCGCTCCCTAAACCAAAGTTTGTTTCGTCCAGTAGTCTCTCCTCTCCAAGGATCTCGGGTTGAAATCCCTGCTCCACATTTCTATCATCTGTCACTACGTCGGATCGTCCACTCCCTGGGGCTCGCACTACGTCGGATCGTCCACTCCCTGGGGCTCGGAATGCAATGTTCTCCATCCTGTCGGACAAATCCTTATAGCTGTGGAACATCTTCTGACAGGCCGAGTTCCCACAGAACCACTCCTGATCTGAGCCGAGATTCAGAGAACTCGGTGGCGAGATTGACTCTGAGATAAAGGATGAGTTGAGGTGAGATGGGGAGCTCTGTTGAAACTGGTCAGGCTCGGTGAATACTGAGTCTATCATGGTCCCCACTTGAGTACGGCTCAGCTTCTGGTGAAGGTGACTCAACTCACTTCTGAGTTCATCTCGCTCCTCAGAAACTTCCTGAAATATAAGAAAACAAAACATAATTAGTTTTAAACTCATAAAATATAATAAAACAAACCATTCCAAGTTTTAAAATATAAATTCAAAGGTTGAAATAAAATATTTGAAGCTTAATTATTACTACTGAATTATCTTTTATGGACAGAATACTGTAAACCATCATTTACGTGCGAGAAATTTTAGTGAGGTTCGCAATTACTCATTGCGAACAAGTTTATCGAAAGTAAATCACAAAATAAAGTCACTGTGATTAAAATTTGGTTAACAGTTTATGCCATAAAGTTTGCCACATTTTACTAGTTTCCAATTGTGATAGGTCAAAGAGGCCAAGTAAATAATTCTCATACTTAATTAACCTCTTCTTAAGTTTCAGAGTACCGGTATGTCAATTTTTGAAGTTTTCAGTGCAGCTTTACAGTGGAATCATTTAAATTCGTGGGGGCAAATTTTCTTGGATTGAGCAATTTTTGTTTATTCATAGGGATGCTATTTCGTGGATATATTTGTCTACAGTTTAAGTAAGAAAAGTAACTCTTTTATAATTTGTTTTCGTTGAGGATGTAAATTGTGGGAGAGAGCTACCTACAAATACCAATAAAATGTAGCCACCATAAATACTAAAGATTCCACAGTATGTGAATCACAAGAATGCCTACGACTATGCTATGCCAGTTATGAATGTCTCACGACTCCATTTATACTTTAATTAATTTAGGTGACTCACTACAACTTGAAATAGTTTCACAAATCAACAGAAAAATACCTTATTATGTAAGATGGCATAACGAATATGACGAAAATAAGTGAAACAGGCGAAAAAATGTGTAATTTTGCATAAAAAATATAAGATTTAAAAAAAAATTATATGGAAAATATGAACAAAAGCCCCAGGCGGATTCAAACTCGTGATCTGCAGTTTACAAGTCTAATACTTAAACCAATGACCTATGATGTTATTTAACTAAATTTATGGAGACTGGGTAGTCAACAAATTAGCCATCAGATCTTCCTTCAGTTTTCACATATGATTTGTTAAGCTATAAACTCTCATTAAGTAAAGAAAAAATCCACATATTTTAGCTTTGAAATTTAAATATTTTGTTACATTCTTAGACAGAACTCTTATCTTTTAGGAGATTAAAAGAGTCTTGGTGTAGTGAGCTACCTTAAGTGTAAGCCTTGGAGTAGTGAGCTACCATACGGACAAAAGCATTAGAGTTTCAGGTAACACCTACTTTATATGACTTTGATATAAAATTTCCTCAAAGATTTCTTGTGTGCTAGACATTACAAATCTTGTCTTTTATACAATAAAACGGCTAAATAGTCATTGACTAAATTGATCTTCTCGAGAATAAGAGTTTTATTTCAAAGCTAAAATATGAAGAAATTTCTTCATATTATAGACTACTGTAATAGCTTAAAAAATCCTATCTAAAAATATGAGAGTGCTTTTTCCATATGTGGATGGTCTTGGCCATTACATAACTATATTGATCTTCTTGAGCTAAAAAAAACTCTCTATGAAAAAATAGCAACATTTACAGTATTATCAAAATATTTTGTTTTTTTCTTTACTTAACAAAAAAGTTTATGGCTTAAATCCATTCTTAAAACTTTAAGGTAGATCTTACGGGGAATTTATTGAGCATCCAGCCCAACTTTAAAAGAACTCATGTGAAAATCAGGCAAGACACATCTGAAAGTAAATATCTGTGGTTTCATTAATATTCAAGGGTATCAATTTTCGTAGATAAATGAAAATCACAGTTTCAAGGATACGTAAATTCGTGGCCAATGACCCCATCAATACAAAATGTTAACAGAAATTGCATTTCAATGAACATTTAATTTCATGGATCAACTTAAAAACGAAATCCACGAAAATTGGTAATCAACGAATATTGATGAAACCACAATATTGGTTATAATTGATCCCCGTTTACCTGTAGTTGTTTCTGGACTCGGTGTCGACCCTTGACCTCTTTCTGGAGTTTCCTCCCCTGGTCCTTCCTGACTCGCTGCATGGCCTCCACGAACTCCTTGTGTTTCTCCGCCTTCACCGCCTCCATCCTCTGTCCCAGCGACTGTTCCATTTGTTGAACCAAGACCCGCTTCTCTACGTCGAACTTCCCGAGCAGCTCAAACTCCTTGTCCTTCAGAGACATCTCGAGACGTTCCTCCATCTCGTAGCGGAGTCCCTCCACTTTCTGATTGTACTCCGTCTCGAGTTCCTGTCTGATGCTGTCTCTCTCCGACTCTGTGTCCATTCCATCTTGTTCATCACTCTTCTCTACAAAACTCTGTTCTGAGGCTTTGCCTTCACTAACCATCTCCGTCTCCCCAACAACCGAGTCCCTCTCAGACACGGCTGCTAAAGAGTCAGGCCTCAATATTTCCTCTTGATTGTCTTCCTCCATACCACACTCACCCATCCCATCATTCTCAATGTTTTCTTCCTTTGAAGAGTTGTGGTCAGACTCCACAGTCTCGATTTCCCTGTCATAAGAATTACCAGACCTGGACCTTGAATCCACAACATCAGCACCATCAGGAGTGGACTCATCAAAGGTAGACCCTCTATAAGCCTCATTATTAGGTCCCATAAGGGCCTCAGTATTAATAGAACTTCCAGAGGACTCAACATTGGAAGGTCCTCCACAGGCCTCAGCATTGATGGACCCCACACAGGCCCTCCTCTGATTCTGCAGCTCCTTGTTGATTTTGTCGTTGACCTCCTTCACTCTCTCCTTCTCTGTCACCCCCAGCTCAATGGTCCTCTCCTCCAGACTACTCATCAATTGTTCCTTTTGTTCCTGCGTCGACTGTAGTTCTGACTGGAGAACATCGATGGACGTCTTCAGGCTCCCGACGTCGCGGTTCACTGCCCCAAGCTGTTGTCGCAGTCTCTCCATCTCGCTGTTACATTCCTGTTTGGTCTCCTCCATCATGGAGTGCACAGCTTCGTATCTTCCCTGCATTTCTGTCAAGTCCTCTAACAGCTTCTCCTGCATTGAGAGCAGTTCGTCTCGCTCTGCCTTCACTCTCTCGAAGCTCTCCTGCGATTGTTTCAGCGTGTCGTTTTCGATTGATAGGATGCCAACTTTTGCTCTCAGTTCCTGGTTTTCAGTGATTCTTTTCATCAAGTCTCTAGCAAGCTTATCCTTTTCCTCAATAATTTCATCCATCTTCAACTTAAATCCAGACTGCTCTTTACGGATCTCGCTCACATCTTGTCGACTCTTCTCGACCGAGTCTCTCATCTCGCTTGTTATATCTCGGTGAACTTTCACCTCCTCTATAATGGTCTCCCTTTCCTCCCTCATTTCTGAGTTCTCTCTCGACACTAACTTCACTTGCTCCTCTAAGATGTGTATCAGTTCTTCTCTCTCTGCCAGAGTCTTCCTCGCATCCTCCAATTCTCCTTCTATTGTTTTAGACCTTTCTACAATTACACTGGAATCATTCTCCATTTGATGAAATGAATTTTCTATCAATTTTTCTTTTTCAAGCAAGCGACTTTTCAATTTCTCATTCTCCTCCTTTAGAAGCACATTCTGGGAGTTGGACAGAGTCAGGGAGACAAGAATTTCACCAAGCTGATTAATCTCTGATCCGTCACCACAGCTGTCCTCATTGGGTTGGGTGACCTTTGAACTATCCCTGCTGGGCTGTGTGACTTCTGATTTTACCTCTGAACTGTCCTCCCTGGGCTGTGTGGCCTCTGATTTGACCTCTGAACTGCCCTCGCTGGGCCATGTGACCTCTGATTCAACCTTTGAACTATCCTTACTGGGCTGTATGACCTCGGATTTGACCTTTGAACTGTACAAGTCATCCCTGACCTCTTGTCGGCTCACTCTCTGCTCCATGTTTGTTAGTGCCAGGTCCACGGTTTCCCTCGACTCGGCAATGTTTTCTAACTCTTCCTTCAGGGAGAGTATCTCGTCCCTCAGTACTTCATTGGCTGACACCGACTGCTCAAACATCAGGGTCATCTGCAGGATCTGACTCTGTCCCTGCTCGATCTCTCTCTCCAAATCAGAGAAACCCTCCCTCAAGTTCCGATTTTCCATCGTCAAAATATCAAACCTTTTCTGAAGTTGATCCTCATTGTTGTCTGAGTAAGTGACCGTTTTCTCTTCTTTTTCAGCTCTACTCTTTAATCTCTCTAGTTCCCCAGACAAAGCTTTGATTTCCTCCATTAAGTGGCTATTCTCCTCAAGCACTGCCTCCATTTCTTCCCGATCACCCTGACTCAATCCCTGTGTGGCCTCTTTAAGACAAGTCTTTAAATGATTTTTGTCCTTTTGCAGCTCCTGAACTTGGGCCTGCAGTGCTTTAACACTTTCCTTCAGTTCATGAATTTCTACAAGAGCAGTCACCTTGGTAACACTGTCTGTAGTCTGACAGGATTCTGCTGTCGTCTGCTCAATGGATTTGTCTGTCGTCTGCTCCAATGTTTCCACAATCATTGCCGACTGATTCTCTAACTTGTCTGATTCAGGATGCTGCCATGGTGTATCTTCCACCTGTAGGCCTCCCCCTGTTACCAATTGATTCTCCAACTTGTCTGATTCAGGATGCTGACTTGCTGTATCTTCCACCTGTAGGCTTGCTGTATCTTCCACCTGGAGGCTTGCTGTATCTTCCACCTGTAGGCTTGCTGTATCTTCCACCTGGAGGCCTCCCCCTGTTTCGACCCTCATGCTGTCTGTGATCCTGGACAGAGCTGTTTGGAGTTTCCCTAGTGATTCCAGGACAGGTATCCCTTCCTCTGTCTGCTCACTGCTCCCTATGTTCTCCTTCAACTCTCCTATGTCTTCCCTCAGCTGCTCAATCTGATGGTGCTTTTCATTCAGTCTTGACTCAACTTCACTCCGTAGCTCTGATTTCAGACGTTCATACTTCTCTTCCACTTCATTTAGTTGTTCGCCCAGTGCAGCATTGGATTCTTCCAATGCTGAGATTTTGACAAGAAGGTCTTTGTTTACTACTGCTTCATGCCTCACCTTCTCCTTTAGGACTTCAACATTTTTTTCATGGCTTGATTTCATATCTTCAATTGCTTTTTGCTTTGAATCCATCTCATTTGTCAGCTGTGAAAGTTTTAACTGGTAATCCTTGATTTGGACTTCTTTTGCATCCATTTCCTTTATTTGTTGTTCAATTTTTTCTTTTATTTCTCTCTCAGCATCTAATTTTTCACTCAACTCTGCCTCAATGTGTTGAATCTCCATTTCTGTCTGTCTGATGTCCTCCACGCGCTGCTGGTTTTGACCGTCCACCAACTGCTGAGTCTCTTTGTTTAATGAGGTCAGACTGTCAATCTCACTGTCTTTCACACTTAGCTCCTCCTTCCACGCTTTCTTGCTCTCCTCCAGATGAGCTGCCAAGTTGTCAAATTCCCTCTCTTTATTACTCAGTCGTTCTTCAATTTCAGAAATCTGAGTCATTTTCTCTTCTAACTTGGTCTCCATTTCTTTTTCTGCTGATTGCCTCTGCACTAACAGTTTCTCTTTCTGAGTAAGAGCCTCCACTAGGAGCTGGCTCTCCTCCTGGGCCTTATCCTTCTCACTCTGGGCTTTTTCCCTCTCCCCCTGTTCTACCTTTAGCCTTTCCTCCACTGCCTTTAGTTGACCCCTGAGCTCTGTAATTTCTTCGTCCCTCCGGCTGAGAGCCTCTGTCAGCTCCTGACATTGTTTCTGAACTGTTTCCCCCTCTCTGTCTTTTGACTCCAACTGTTTCTCTAACAGAGTCAGTTTGTTACTTAATTCTGTGTTGTTGGCTTGGAGTGTTGCGATCTCCCTCTGAAGCTGATGATTCGTGTTTTCACTGTCGCGTAATATTCCTTTGATTGTATGAAGCTCTGTGTCTTTCTGCTGTACGGAGCTCCTCAATCCATCTAACTCCTCACTCAGTCTCCTCATTTTGTCCTCCCTCTGACAAAGTAACAGCTCATGCTCTTCTCGGAGTTTTTCTGCTTCCAATTCGAGACTGTTGATCTTAGACTCAGCATTCTGTCTGTCAAATGTCAGCATTCTGTTCTGGCCTCTCAACTCATCAACTCGAGATTCTAGCTCTGAGATCTTGGCACATCTCACATCTTTTATCTCCTGAATCTGCAGCTCAAGTTGTTGTTGTAAATTCTGTGATTTTCTCAAACTATCTAATTTTTCTTTCTGTACTATCTTCATTTCATTTATGAGTTTTCTATGGTTTTCAGCTAGCTCACTTTTTTCCAGTAACAAACTTTCATAGTTAACATTTCCTTTGTCTAATTTTTTACTGAGACCCTCAATCTCTGCTTCAAGCTCTGAGCTTGCCTTTTCAGACCGAGATAGCTTCTGACTCAATCTCGAGATTTCTTCCTCCATCTCACTGAGTTTTGTGACGATTTCCTCACTTTCCCGTAAAATCTTTGTTCCCATGACATCAGAGTCTGACAGACTTTGTAACAGACTCGAGTTCTCGGACATCACAGCCTCGTACTTCTGTATCAGCTGATCGTGCTCGTATCTTAGACTGTGATTCTCGTCCCCCACCATGTCATAATGGTCCTGTAAACTCGAATAGTCTGCTCTCACATCCTCAAGTTCCTTCTGTAGGTTTTCCAGTTTGCTGCTGAGATCTTCATTCTCATATTCTAGATTTTCATTTTTGACGGAAATGTCTGAAAAACTTGCTTTGAATACATCGAATCTGTTAGACACTTGGTTATATCTGTCTTTAAGGTCCTCACACTCTCCAGATTTTCTGTCCAATTCAACAACTAAGGAGTCTATTTTAATTTGAAGAGATTCATTTTTTGACGACAAACTTGCCATTCTTGTGAAGGATAAATCTTCCATTTCACTAACATTGACAATATCCTCAGAAGCCATTGCTGAATCAAAACTACTAACATTTGCACTGGTATCAGTAGGAAAATCACCAGACACAGTCTTTGTATTTTTATTATTTAAATCTCCAGAATCAAAAGCTGTAGAAATAACACCGGGTGGAATTGGACCTGTTACATTACTTAATTCTCCTGCATTGTGAGCAGTGGTAGAAACAGTGGGTGATATCTGAACAGTAACATTGTCAACAGAAACAAAAACAGAACTGGAATTAGTTAACGCATCAACACTAACAGAAGAAGCTGCAGCACCTGATGAAAGCATGCACGGGCTCACCTGAGTCTTCTTTGGCTCCACCGCCATGGTGACCCCTTCCTGTCTCCCAGTCTCCATCTCGTGGGCAGGTGGTGCTCCCTCCTCATCCAGGATCCTGGTCACGGCACCATTATCTGGAGACGACGTGTCTGGGAAGATGACTTCAAGACTGTCTGGCCCATCCACTCCATCTTCTGTTTCATCTACAATGCTCCCTTCAGCAAAACTTTCATTTGTTTCTTCCCTAACGATTATTTCATCTTCCACAAATTGAGGTTGAGACTGTGTATTATCTTCATCAATAGAGTCATCTAGATTCAAACTGTCATCAGATATTTCATCAGTTTTGGTATTCTGAAATTTTGACTGAAGTTTGTCCCTCTCTGCTTCTGTCCGTTTCAACTTTTCCAGGAGATGGTGTTTTTGATTTTCTAAAGTTTTTAAAATCATTAAAAAGTTTTCTGAGTCCAGAGAAACACTAGACTCTAAATTCAATACAGATCTTATTTCCTCCTCAGTGTTGTCTAGTCTTGAAGATTCATTTTCAGATAATGAGGACTGAATTGTTCCTTCCTCAGTAACCTCCGAGTCCCTGGGAGCTGAAAGGCTGTGGTGTAAATGGGAAATCTCCTCTTCATCACCACCAATGTTGGAAGCACAGAGTTCTAATGGTTCATCCTGATCACCACCATTATCTTTACCGAGTTTACTGGATTGGTCCTCACAGGATGTTAACAAATTTATGTGACTCACAGGAATCATTTCCTCCTGAACCAACTCTATTTCTTCACAAACGTTTTCTTTTTCCCAGTTTGCAATAGGATCCTCTTTCTGGTAGCCAGCCTCTTTTTCAATCGCAGCCTCACTTTGACAGAGAAGATCTTCCACCATTGATTCCATCATGGAATTCGTGATAGAGTTACCATCACTGTTTTCTGATGTCTTCCAGTCTTCATGTTTTCCAACTGCAGTGGAATTATTTTCTTTTTTTGTGTTTGCTTTGTAATTTTTTATTTCAGTTTGTAATGAATTTATCACATCATCCTTGTCCAGAATTTCTTGTTTATAGAAATCATGAAGCTTTCCAATTTCTGCTGCAGTGCTGTCTTGGGACACCTCAAGATCTTTCTGCAAGTCAAGAATTTTGTCCTCCATAGATTGAACTTTCATCTTCCAGGACAAATTCTCTTCCTTCAGATGTCGAATTTTTGCTTCCACTTCATTCATTTCCTTCTCTACTTTCTTGCGAGATTCCACGTTTCCCTCCATCAGATCTTCAGATTTTGCAATACCCGAGTTCTCCATTGCAACTTGTAGTTTCATGACCTCCTGTCTCAGCTCCTCTTTCTCAACCCCTAGGCGTTGGTTTTCTGTCAGAAGCTCTTCTTTTTCCCTCCCCGCGACTTCGATCTGGTACTGCTGGCTGAGATACAGATCCTGCTGGACGTTGATTTTGTTTTTGAGCTCGTCGTTCTGGACGCGGTAACACTGGCACTCTTGTTGTAGGCCGTTGAGCTGGGACACCAGAGATTCTAGCTGCAAATCAAGCTCATCTGTTCGTTTACATTTCAACAGGGCATTTTCCAATTCCTCATTCAGTTGGTCCATTTCCAAAGCTTGCTGTTCTTTTTCACGCTGGAGGTTATTGATTCTGGTCTCGTACATGAATGCTATCTCGTCTTTGTCTCGGAGACGTGATTCTAACTCCTCAACCTCGGTACGCACAAACTCCAATTGTCTTCCTTTCTCAGCGATGTTTTTCTCGGATCCTTCCATTTTCTCCTCCAGACTTCGGACTTGCTCAGACAGGAGTTCGTTGTCCCCGCGTAAGAGTTCAATTTCTATCTCGTGTTTCTCCTCTGTAACAGACCGCTCTAGCTCTGCAATTCTCTCATTCTTTAATTTCAGGGTATCTGTCAACAGTTCATAATCTGTTCTCAATAGATCCAGCTCACCACTCTCAGTAGCAGATTTTTCTTCCATCTCTTTTAATTTTTCTTCCAGATCTTTCATTTTCAGTTTCATTTCTGTTGTTTCTTTAATACTGTTTTCAAATTCAACGAGTTTGGATTTAAGTTCATCGCGTTCATTTAACAAACACTCAGATTCTTTGGCATTCTCATTTCTCAGATTTTCTAGGACTTCTATGTTTTCATTTTTGATTTGCTCCAATTCTTTACGAGACCTCTCTTCTACATCTTGAATGTTAGTTTTCAGTTTGTCATTTTCCTCTTTGAGTCTGTCATTTTCTAGAATTCTTGCCTCTAAATTAGATACAATATTACTCAGTCTATCTCTTTCTTCTTCAATGTCTGAAATATGTGACTGTAGTTTATCTCGCTCTTCCTCACTGGCAGACACGCGTGACTGTAAATCAAGGAGCTCATGGTCTTTACCTGTGACCACTTCCTGTAAAGCTTCCAATTCACCCAGAATCTGACCGAGTTTTTCGTCGTTTCCTGTCAAGTTGTCCTGCAATCTCTCCTGAAGGGAGGCTATCTGATTCCTGGCCTCGAGGAGTTCTTGCTCTAGTTGAAGTCTCTCTTCATTGGCCGCTTGAAGCTGTGAAGGCTCTTCCTGATTGGTTGCTGGTGACCCTTTGACCTCTTGACCTTTGTCTCGCTCCCTGAGATGTTTCTGTAAGATGGATATCTCGGCCTTCGCCTCCTGTAGAGTCTGCGTTGTGGTCCGGTATTTCTCCGTCTGGGTCTCCAGCATTTTGCTTGCCTACAAAAGAACAGTCACAAGGTCATGGTCCAAGTTAATCTAATTCATGTATAGAGCTCTTCTTTTGTAGGAGATCAAAACAGTCCAAAAATGGTTATGACCACAAAAACTTATTTCAACAATTTACAAGAATTCAGAACCGGAATATCTGAAATAAAGGCTAAATACTGTAAATTCCTTATATTAGGCTAGTACTTAATTCTCCAATTAAATTGTTTTGCATCAAATCACAAGAAAGCCGCAAACACCAGTTTTTATCACAGTTCCATTTAGTTTACATCTGTACTAAAAAATAGGCAAGATTTTAAAATCTGCAAGACGTGCTTTCCTACGGCGGCGTGGAAGGGCCAGATGAAAAAATAAAAAGTTCTTATTTGTTCGGATGAATAAGTTATTTGTTTGGACGAATTACGATTTGTTCGGACGAATTACATATTTGTTCGGACAAAAAAGTTATTTGTTCGGACGAATTATGATTTGTTCGGACGAATTACGATTTGGTCTGACGAATAAGTTATTTGTTCGGACGAATTACGATTTGTTCGGACGAACTAGATATTTGTTCGGACGATTTGGATTTGTTCGGACGAATTATGATTTGTTCGGACAAATAAGTTATTTGTTCGGACGAATTAAGATTTGTTCGAACGAATTACGATTTGTTAGGACGAATTACGATTTGTTAGGACGAATTACGATTTGTTCGGACGAACTAGATATTTGTTCGGACGAATTAGGATTTGTTCAGACAAATTATGATTTGTTCGGACAAATTAGTTATTTGTTCGGACAAATTAGTTATTGTTTCGGACGAATTATGATTTGTTCGGACGAATTAGATATTTGTTCGGACAAATAACTTATTTGTTCGGACGAATTAGGATTTGTTCGGACGAATTAGGATTTGTTCGGACGGATAAGTTATTAATAGTGGTACATGTATGAGAGAGAGAGAGAGAGAGAGAGAGAGCGAGAGCGAGATGTCATAATCATGGATACATAAATGTGAAAAGTCTAATCAGTTTTCAGTTTACATGATCATGCGCGGATCCAGAAAAATTCACCGGGGTAGTGGTGGTGGTGGTGGTGGTGGTGGGGGGGGGGGGGGGGGGTCTGATAGATAGTTTTGTTTGCGGGGTGGGGGTGCAAGGCCCCCCCCCCCCCCCCCCCCCGACCACCCTGGCTCTAGATCCGCGTATAGATGTTTGCCAACTCTAGGCAGCGCAGGTTTTTTCTTTGCTAACTATAATATTTATTTCGCGCAATGCCAGAAGAAATGATTCCAATAGTCATAATTATATGATTCCGCAGGTGGATTTCGATTGTCGATGTTTATATTGAAAATGTAGTCATTCTCCTGTTTACTTGGGACACTGGACATACGAAATTATCTTTCGCCTTAACTTTATACATATACATGTATACGATCAAAGTTAACTGATATGTTTCGTGGAATTGTAATAATCGCACAATTACTTAAGTGACTTATAAAACAAACTAGTTTTTCTTATACTTTATAATATAAAGACTACATGTATATTTAGACTACATGTATCTGCTCTGGTAATGATGTAGATGAAAGGGGGGGGTCAAGCCACCCCTTTCCTTCAAATGATAAATTGCTAATAATATAGACATAGGTGTTACATGTGTATTATCTGACATGTATGCAATATCTGACATATTGTGCTATCAAGCTCAATTTTCAAACTCTATCTATCTAAAGGATTGGAGTTATATTATCATGGTGCCATGGGTTTTCGATAGTCTAAAACTAATGTTAACCTTAATGGTTGTCTCATTAGTCAACTTTGAATCTATTTCATTTTTAAAATCAGACATAGCATCAAAAATCGTTGATACAAAATCAAAGTTAGTCGTCATCATATGCAGTTTTTATCTATAAATAACCTGGATGCCGCATTCGACCGATGAAAATAGGCGTCAGATGTTTACGATAGTATGATTCATAAACAATATTTTTCAATAATAGTTAAGAATCAAAGGCCTGAAGGGCCACAATGGCGTCGAGTTAAAGTTAATTTGAAGAATAAAAATCTAAATAATTTTTTTTAAAAGTCAAAATAATCTCCACTATTACAAAAATGCATATATTTTTTTTGTGTTATTTATGGTTCTCCTTCATTGATTAAATGTACACTTAGGTACTGTAGATTAACAGTTTGATTTTGTAACTCTAAGTAATGTGTGTTATGAGACCAACTTTTCTTGTTGTTTGCTGGAGATTAATTTTATAAAAATTGAGTTGGGCGGTCAATTTAACAAAAATGAAATTAATATAGATTTTACGCAGTCAACTAAAATAATAGAAATATTAAAATTAAGTGTGATTTTTTTTAAATTTTCAAAAATCATTCTGACCATTCATTTAGAAATTGGTATCAATTATACTTACTTTTTAAAAACAAATTTAAAGACAAATACATTAGTCAACTTTCAAAAATAAAAAAATTGTGTTTTTTATCACATAACTTATTAAATTACAATTTATAACAAATTGACTCACCTAATTCTTAAAAAAAATTGAATGTTAATTAAAAGTCTAAGTTTAGAAATATCTTATGAGTTAAAATTTTTTTTTATATTTTTTCTCTCTTTTCATATAGAATTAAATATTTAAATTATCATTGTGTTTAATTCTATATATTGTCATTTGTATACTGCTGATAAACACATTGTCTCTTATTATCAATTTGATTTAAAATTCACATGGGTCCAAATGACACGGGCCGAAAAGATCAGGGGTAGATAAAAGAAAGGCACCCATTCACGTTGTTTACAAAGTGAAAATAGTTCACTAGTTGGTTAAAAATAACTTTTGGTTGTAGATATACTTATCGTTCAATTTAGGAAGTTTTGTTTCTAAAAGATCAAACTTTTGTGCATTGTCAATATTCGATATGGATACAAAATAATCTGTTTTGCAGGCTGGTATATTTCATAACCAAATTGAGTATGTAGGCCTAACGTTAACTATCGCATGTGTCTCTGCAAGTGTATTCGTCCGCTGAAACCCAGACACATTGTTTACAATAAAATATGAACATTTTCAAAGACATCAACCATTTCGTATCTGCCAACTCGTTTTGTTGACGTACAGTTCTGCTCGAAGTTAAAGTATGTTATCTATTTTTCTTCAAACACATAAGAAAACTTTGCACTCATTTGAGTTGTTTGGCTCCTTAAAAATTTGCAAACTTCCAGATGTACGATCCCTAGATGGCTTTCGAGCTTCGCTCGACGCCATAAAAATGAGATACAACCTTTTGAAAATATTGTATAAAATTGTCAATTGTTTTGTAAGCTTTTATTTCACCTTATATCGTCCAATTATTCAATCAGTTATGATTATTGATAATTTTTTTATTTGTGCTCCTAAGATTCCAAACATAGGAAAACTTTACAAAGCCATATATGATAATTTTAACATGCAAATACGTCATCAGAGGTATATTTGACGGACAATAAGTATTTTTATCATTAAATTCTATTTTTATTACTTTTTTGCATTATAGTTAGGATGTTGGGTTATTTTGCTGACTTTATATTATAAAGTATAAGTAAAAATTAGTTTGTTTTATAAATCACTTAAGTAACTGTGCGATTATTACAATTCCACGAAGTATATCAGTTAACTTTGATCGTATACATGTATATGTATAAAACTAAGGCGAAAGATAATTTCGTATGTCCAGTGTCCCAAGTAAACAGGAGAATGACTATATTTTCAATATAAACATCGACAATCGAAATCCACCTGCGGAATCATATAATTATGACTATTGGAATCATTTCTTCTGGTATTGCGCGAAATAAAACTTATAGTTAGTTAAGAAAAAACCTGCGCTGCCTAGAGTTGGCATACATCTATACGCGGATCTAGAGCCGGGGTGGTCGGGGGGCCTTGCACCCCCACCCCGCAAACAAAACTATCCATCAGAACCCCCCCCCCACCACCACCACCACCCCGGTAAATTTTTCTGGATCTGCGCATGATCATGTAAACTGATTAGACTTTTCACATGTATGTATCCATGATTATGAAATCTCTCTCTCTCTCTCTCTCTCTCTCTCTCTCTCTCTCTCTCTCATACATGAACCACTATTAATAACTTATTTGTCCGAACAAATAGCTGATTCGTCCGAACAAATAACTAATTCGTCCGAACAAATCCTAGTTCGTCCGAACAAATCCTAGTACGTCCGAACAAATAACTTATTTGTCCGAACAAATAGCTAATTCGTCCGAACGAATAAGATTATTTTTTTTTCTCATCTGCCCCTTCCACGCCGCCGTACTTTCCTGCAATTTTCCGCGGATTTAAATTCCTTGTTTTATTAGGAATCTACAGTACTACTATTAGTTATCAAGGTCCAATCAGTATCTACCCTGAATTGTATTCCATACACCCGAAGGCTGAAGGCCGAAGGGAGTATGAAAGCAACTCTGGGCAAATACCCGTACACTCTTGATTGGGCCAGAATAACAAATTTATTTCCTATGTAAACCAAATAACTATGGTTCCTATGTCCTATGTCCTATTTCCTATGTCCAGTCAAGGGTGTTTTACTCATTCAAGATATACCATTTACGCAAACCTTATGAGAAGCTCTTTGGGATTGTAAATATTGGTGAATAAAACAACCAAGTTTGTATAACAAAGCAAACTTATAACTGATGTTCATTTTTTTGATTTTTTTTTTCAACTTAAGGAGGCTGGTTTGTCAACAAATTAACCGTCAGATATTTTTTATCCTTTGTATATGATGTTTTTGACCACCCAAAAAAGTTTTGAAAATAGAAAATCCTTAACATTTTCCTAGTTTTTTTAAACACGTCTTCATTTAAAGGAGGTTAATATAGCATTAATATGCCGAAGACAATCCCGCCCACATTAGATTCTTATTGTTACAATGATGACATCAATAACATATTGTTATAATGATGACTTCAATGACGTACATTTAGGAGCTGGCTCTTCAAATTCTGAACTTCCTGTGCCATTTCCGTTGCTATGGCATCACTAGGCGTCTGACTGGTCACGGTCTGAAGAGCAGAAGACAGTTGGACGATCAACTCCTCCCGTTTCTTCACGGCCGACTCCAAGTCGTTCAGCTGGAACAGACAAATCACAGTTAAATCACACTAAAACTGACAAACCAATCATGTGTAAATCACACACAAAATAAATCAAATCAATTAAACTTTAATCACACCAAATATCACAGATGTCCAAGAAATGAATTGTTTGAAATCGTAGTCAGCAAATTATCCTTTAAGGGACCTTCACACGATTTGAGCTTAAAAGGACTATATTTGTTATGGTTAAATATCTGCCCCCAAATTTAATAAATTTTTAAAACAGCATCGTATAAAAATCATATCTTCATAAATCATTGTACAGAGGATACCTATCACTTTAATCTTGATTTAAGTCATCATTGCTCATTCGGTGTTTATCTATGCCGTCACCTGAATGACGAAATTCCCACAATTTTGCAAACAAATGAAAATATTCTTATTTTTTCTTTATATTTTGCATTCATGCACCCACATTTTGCTACAAAAGATCAATCAAAATAAGACAATCTTCATGACGTCATTTCTACGTTATGACATCACTATGGTGATAACCTCTTACAAACTTCTTTTCAATATGATTTCAACTATCTTCCACCTTATCTTTAAATCTTTTTATAAAACTTTAGTTTTGGGAGCAAAAAACACATAATACCACACATAGTCCTTTATGATTTAATTTGGCCATTTTCAATGTTTAGAATGATAAATGTAGCTATTTTTATATTGAGTTACAAGCAAGATACAGAGATTGAAATTCTTTACTTTGTAAAAATGAAATTCTTTACTTCGTAAAAACAACCTTGAGCCATCTTATTGTTTACATATGAATTATATTGGTAAAAGTTTCATTCAAATATTGCTTTCTTCTGTTGATAATACTATTAATAAACTGTGTATCTTGTTAACCGCTCCTCACTTTGTCAAAGTAAAGGCTATTCCAAGTATTAATTCCCAACGACTTTCTTTCCCAATTTACTGTGGTTTCATCAATATTCGTTGAATACCAATTTTCGTGGATTTCGTTGTTAAGTTTATCCATGAAATCAATATAAATGTTCATTGAAGTGCAATTTCTACTAACAGTTTGTAACTTTGTATAGATAGGATCATTGGCCACGAATCCTTGAAACTTTGTTTTTCACTTTAACAACAAAAGTTGATGCCTTTGAATATTAATGAATCCACAGTACTAGAAAACAACTGGTTCTATTTATGATCAAGCATTCTTTACACTGTGTCGTTATTTGAACCATGTCATACGGCAAGGACTAGATTGCGACGAGAAATATTCGGTGGCGGCTAGTCTCCTCACGAAAATTTCTCACACACGAATAACAGTTAGTTTACAGTATAAGACGAGCTTTGTTTTAAAATTAGTCTTACCCTAACCCTAATCCTAACCCTACCGGATGTTCCGATTAAGCCATTTATTCAGTGCTAACCATACGCATTTGCTTAAACAACGTTTTCTTTTAGGAAAAATATACAGAACTGGATGATTGTAAAACTGACTACAAACAACTATTGAATAAATTCATAACAATTAATTATTTTATGCATCATATTAAGACCAGTTTGCTCAGTACTACTGTACTGCGAGACAATCGACATGTCATAAATGTGATAACCGAGTATCACCCATTGTTACCACTGTACGGGTCCTTCACCAGCTGTAAGAACTTGTTCAGCAATAATCATTACAATGACAATGATGCTGATAAGCATAATTTTTACAGTTTTATATTTCTAAAATTTGATTCAATATTATCGTTTCGTCACAATTAATTTCTCATTTTCATTGCTTCTCCAAATTATTGTAAAACGGTTGTGATAATTATATATTAGGTATCGGTATAGTCAGTCATCAAACAATTATCACCTTGCAGGACAAGTGACGCCTGAATAAACAACCCGTGATATGGGTCCCGCGTATAACCCATGGAGCCATTTAAATGACCAAGTAGGTGTTAATTAGGTATAGCGCTTGGAGATACACGGCGACTTCGAGGTATTGAGAGTATTGGTTATAGCAGTAAAGGTAGTCTCTTATATTCATCTTAAAATTTAGCTTTCATCATGGAAGGGGGGGGATTATTAGTTATAGCAGTAAAGGAAGTCTCTCATATTCATTTTACTATTTAGCTTTCATCATGGGGGGGGGGGGGGGTTTATTGGTTATAGCAGTAAAGTAAGTCTCTCAAATTCATCTTACAATTTAGCTTTCATCATGAAGGGGGGGGTTATTGGTTATAGCAGTAAATAACAGTAAAGACAGGCGAGCGTTTTTTCCAGTGTTACTTTACTGTCTGTAGCTGTTATGGATGATTTACCTTGGACTCCTGTATTTTGCGCTGAAGCTGGTCGTTTTCTGAGATGACCTTGTCCAGGGCAAGCTGTTTTCCTGTGAGGCTTTCCTCCAGTTCCTCGATTCTGTCATAGGCCGCGTACAGCTCTGTACAAAGCTGCAGTCAAATAAGAAAATAAGTTTTAAAACACTCGGTAAACATCACCAACTTTTAATCCGAATTTCCTCTGTTTTTCTAAAAACATTGTAATTTGTGGTTTACTGTGAATGTATCATATTATTTATACATTACTAGATCGATGCTTAAGTAATAGTAAGCATTAGGGATATTACTTTCAATGCATTTTTGCATTTTAAAAGGGGATGTTGATAACTTGTGTACTTCTTTGAAGATGTTTATTTAAAAAAAGACTAAATGTTCTAATCCTAAATGTAGAAATCTTAGATATATATACATATCTGTATAATGCAGTTAGATTCTATATAAAAGTCTAGCTATTTGGTTGTCAAAATTCAGAGGTCTATGTGGACCATACCTCAAATTCAAGATATGAAATTCCCAATTTCATCAAATGGTCAATAAAATTTTCCCAATTCCCAAAAAATGGCATTTCCCAAAATAGGCTGATAAATCCCAGTCATGGAATGTTTTACACCATGGAACAGTCCACATTGTGGAATGTTTTACACCATGGAACAGTCCACATTACGGAATGTTCTACACCATGAAACAGTCCTCATTATGGAATGTTCTACACCATGGAATAGTTCTCATCATCAAGCTGTCCACATTATGGATGTTGAACTTTTATGAAAGGCTTTAATTACAGTTTTTACACATCTGCTTTGTGGTAAAATTTTAATAATAAGCAAAAATATTTCTTGCATTCAATTAGCAATCTTTGTCGTAAGCTCTTTCCTTTTAACATACCCCATTATACAGAGAAATAAGTCCACAAAGTACTTACGTCAGGTGCTGTCTCAGTCATTCCCTGGTCGCTCTAAAAACAAACGGATTTCAATAACAGCATTTCAACAACAAATAAGTAATCAATGGCACATCATTGTTTACAATCGTTTTCAATTAATGGTCCCTTATATCAAATGTTGCAGAATTTTTTTTTTCCATGAAATCATTATAAATGTTATGTTTGGGGTTTTTTTTTAAATAACTCTACCATATTTGTCAAAAGCAAATAACAAGGTCTTTATAAACTGAAAATTACTGAAATAAACAAGAGCTGTTTGTAAAACACTTATGCCCCCTCCCTTGGAAACATCTGCGAAGAAAATGAACGGAAACTACAAATAATTGGAATTTTTCTAAGGCCAAGGCACATAACTCTGACAAAAAATGCTTGAATGTACCCAAAATTAAACTTGATCTAGATATTATTATGATAAACTTTTATACCAAATTTCATTTCAATATGTGCATCCTACGCAAAGAAAATGAACGGAAACTGCAAATATTTGGAATTTTTCTACATCCAAAGGGCAGAGCTCTGTCGAAAATTGCTCTATCATATCCAAAATCGAACTTGACCTAAATATTATGATAAACCTGCATATTAAATTTCATTTCAATATGTGCATCCTCTTCGAAGAAAATGAACAGAAACTGCAAATAATTGGAATTTTTCTACATCCAAGGGGGCACAACTCTGTTGAAAATTGCTTGATCATACCCAAAATCGAACTTGATCTAGATATTATCAAGATAAACCTGTATACCAAATTTCATTTCAATATGTTTATCCTCTGCGAAGAAAATGAACGGAAACTGTTGGTGGACCAACCGACAGCAGCAAAGCAATATGCCTTCTTCAAAGGGAGGCATAATAAATGGATATTCTCCATATGAATAGTTTGGGGATTGTATTTGAGTGTGGGGGGGGGGGGGGGGGGGGTCCCTAAGTATGTATACAGGTATACAAGTCAAGTTTAACATTGGGAAACTTAACAGAAGATTCCTTATTCTACACTTCAGCATTTAATTCCTTGATGCTGCTCTTCCGAATCAGGAATACCAAATTCAGATTATACTTTACAGAGTTCATAACAGTCAGAAAAATAATAGTGATACCGGTATATCAAAATCTGCTTGGGTAGCAATCAGTGCAGAAAAATTACATAACTCGCTAACCCAGATTATGTATTTTTTCTGCACTGCCGCCACCTTCATATCCCACATGAATCACCAAAGGAAGTATATGTTGTTGAAATAACAATGAGTTTGGATCAGATTCTTACATCAGAAAAAGATACATCTCCTGAACTAGACAACGAAGCCTCGCTTTGGTGTGTCACCACGGTAACTGGTTCTTCTTCCCCGGCATCTTTTGGTAAGTGTGTCTTCTTCTTTCGTTTCTTCTGGAACTCTGCTAACTGAAAAGACATAACAGCTTAATGCAATATCTCTATCACATAAGAAAGCATAACAGCTTATTGCAATATCTCTATCACATTCAATACAAAATATAATTAAATTATGTATACAATTGCAATAAATTATTGTTAGTAATACATTCTATGAATAGGTATTGATACAGGGCTCAAAGTAGACTTTTGGACAGTCACCATATGGAAGCCTATACTGTAATTGTGGATGATTTATATTTTATCTATAATAATCATTGCGTCTTGTGTTGTGACTGTATTCATAACTGTATATTTACATCATTCTACAAAGTATTATTCCCTCTATTTCTTACGGAAACCTATAGTTAATTCATTGCTCTATAGAAACAGCCAGACTGAAATCTACACGCCCCGTTTATCGATTGGTCAAAATCTACAGCTGCTGAAACTGATAAGAAACTGCCAGGACAAATATAGACACGCCCTGTTTATTGATTAGTCCAAACCTACAGCTACCTAGAAAAAATCACGGACTGCACGAAATAATCATGATGATGTCAGACTCAAAGTCTCACAGGAGGCGATTTGGCCGTTTCTTTTAGCTAACGTACTTACGTACATTGATAGTAATTTAGTGAATTTTACTTACTTTTCATGTAATCAATTTATCAATTAGCTAAAAGAAAGATGTTAATATGAAGAATAAAATGCTTTCTTTGATGATTCATTCGGGTTATGAAGGTAGCGATCAATGCAGAAAAAATTTACATAACCCGCTAATGCGGTTATGTTTTTTTCTGCAATGTCGCTACCTTCATATCCCGAATGAATCACCAAAGAAAGCATTTTATTGTTTAAATGACATGTGTTTCTGTATTGTTATGTTTTAAATGTCAGGTTTGTTGCCGATGTCGCTCTTGCGTCAGGCCATTCTTAACAACGATGCAGGGTTGCAAATAACCACTTGCCCACTCGCAAATGCGAGTAATTTTTACTCTTGTAGACTATTACTCGAAGAATTATTTTGCCCACATGGCGAGTGTAAAATTTATTGACTCGAGGACCACCCTGGGCAAAATAGTCGTTTTTTGATCAGTACTTCACTTCACCAGAATTTCCTCTGAAAGAGAAGCTGAAGTTGCCTTGTTTTACGAGTTCACAGTGGTTTAAATTAACCCCAAAGGAATCAAATGATATTTATCTAATTCTGAAGATGTTTTCAGTTTTCACAGCCTCAGTTAACCCCTGTTGTGATTAATAACTGTCTTATCTTTAGGGGTTATAACATACGGGTCATGCAACCACATACTGTGCAACCAATGTTTCTTTCTTTTAGTGTTGATATTAAAATTAGTTGGTAACTAGGGCTGGGACGATACTGTACTGAGCCGATTCGGTACATATCACGATACATGAGATGCGATACGATACATATCACGATACATTGCAATTAAATGAAAACATGAATAAAAGTTTAAAATTTATTCAACCTGCTGATGTATTACTGCATGTCCAAAGTTATTTTGTTATATTCATAATGAGCGTTGCACAATTTACAAATTACTTTAGTCTCGTGTACACTAGTATTAAACAAGTACTCCAAAAGTTTTCCACACTCCATATTTAGCTTCCTAACAGTTTTGACAACTTTACGAGGTTTTCCGCCATCTTTGTACTTTCATATTAGGCGCGCAGACAAAAAATAGCCGATATATGAAGCTCTGATATTTTTGAAAAATAAAAAAAGTTCGGTAAGGTATCGTTGTATTAATGGTAAATGTATCGATCCAAATATCGTCAAAATAAATACCGCGATGCACCGGTGCATCGGTGGATCGTCCCATCCCTATTGGTAACTTGTAATTAGTTAATAAATTTGCCAAATTAATGCTAAAATAATCATAAAACTGTTTGTTTACAGTTATCCTAAAACAATAAGATCCTTTACATAATGGTTGTAATTGGGTAAAAGCGTTGGACCAATACTTCCACAACGCACAGAAAAACAGAGAATGATTTTATTTGTCATTTAGCTAACACAATTACAAAACATTTAATCTATAAAATTTATGAATACATAAAAAAATTCAATTCAATATATTGGATTTTATTTAAATTAATACTGGCACATAACAATTTTTATTCTCTATATTTTTATATTATAAACTAATTTCATTGTGAATATCAGTGGGCCCCTAAAAATTATTGTGGGCTTGTATAACCTGAAAAGTTGGGAGTCCACATGGCCCCTGGGTTCGAAAATATTATTTGAACCCTGTGTCTGAATGTCTGTTGACGGGGTGACCACTGCTACGTCCACAACGACAGTACTGCAAGGACGACTGAAAAGCACGGTTTCTATTTATGTTGCTCGTTTATAATCCCATTTTACCTCATTTACTGTTTTTGCCATGAAATCACTGACACTTTTAACATCATGTTTGAAAATTCGCTGTTTAAGGTTGCCATGTTAATGATAATATCTGAGATATTCTGAGTGCAATTTCTGACAAAATGGCAGGCAGATTCAAACGTGTACATGTATATTAATAAAATGCCTTGGTACAACCAATTAAATGGATATTTTGTGGACATGTTCAAAACGGTTTGTAATGCATTAAAATGTGTTTTTCCCCGGCAGATTTATTTTTAACAGACTTCAATTGACCCAAAGCAGATCTGTTTCGCAGCTGCTAAATTACAAATATATGGGAGCAATTCTTACTGTGACCTAAGTGTGACCTAATCACGGTAAGATTATTCTTTCTACGGTCTGTTCTGTAAACAGTGAGTAGGTATGGCTGTTACAACATCGAGTTCTCACTACTTCCATCATCACCATACGAAAAGACTAAAAAGAACGTATTTCTCAATGACAACACTCCGATTGATGAAATTGAATTAATGCATATTTTTCTTAAACACTGACATAGTCAGACTTCCAACGAATCATGGATGTAGGATACATCGGGTCCGATTATCGCCACGCTGTACACATTGCATTGTCCCGGAATCAACATAACGGAATTATTCGCATTTCGTCAAAGAAACAAGTACATAAAAACCTCTGTAAGATAAACTTGCTGCACCTTTTGCTTTCCTGCTTTTAGTTTCTGCGTTCTCTCGTCATCCTCCATTTTTATCAACTTGTTTCTGTTTGCTAAGTTGTAGACGAAGTTTTAGCGGCCATGATTAATTTTCCCGTCAGGTGTCGCTCGGTGCATCTAAAATACGAATAATCTGGATAGGTATCCGGAAGGGAAGTTGATAAAGTCAAGAAAGAGAATGTAATACATATACATGTATGTGATTCCCGTTTGACTGATAAATATCATTCGTAATGAAATGCTTCTCTGATCAACAATGATCATGACTTTTGAAAAAAAAAATCTTACAGAGTCAATATCTGGGACGGATGGTCTGATTACCCCCCCCCCCCCCCCCGGTATCAGGTGCGTTCGCCCTATATCCACATGTTCGCCTTATAGTCCGTTCGCTCTAGGTCCCTTCGCTCTAATTATCGTTCGCCCAAAATATCGTTCGACTTAAACCTTGTTCGATGACGTCAGGCAATAAACCTAGCTGCAATGATGTAGCCCGGCCTCTCCGACTTCTTTATATCTGATGTTTATATTCTCCCCAAATAAAAAAAATAAAATAAAAAAAAATCAAAATCAAAAAAAAAAAATCGGGAGAGGACGGGCTACATTATTGCAGCTAAAATAAACCATATTATAAGTTCCCCCACCCACCCACACACATACACCACATAGGCGTCGGAACCCCCCACTTTTTTTGCAAAGTTATACCTAACCATTAGAAACATAGTATGATAGAGGGTTCAGCCCCCCACTTTTTCTCGCGGAAAGATTATTGTTCCTAAATTTACCTTGAAAGATTGAGAAGTTGGATTCAGAAGCATACTAGCTTTTGATTGGATAACTGCAGGCAGGTCTTAAATCTACACGCTCTAAAAAGTTGTAATTTTATCACTTTTTACGTACGGGAAGAAATATCACAAAAAACTGTTTCTATTAAGAAAGAGGATTTTCTATTCGTGTCCTCTTTTTTTCAGTGCAAAATGAAAAATGAACGCAATGCAATAACAGAAATGAACATAAATTTTATTCATTTTTGTTGTTGAACACAACATAAATTGGTGAACCCACCATCTTTTTAACACAAAAGCACATTTTACAGTACCTTTAAACCTTCATATTCCACAATAACAGTCAAAATATTGGTGACTCCACCAACTTATTTCATCGAATATCTCACTTACAAATAAACTTGGTGGGTCCACCAATGATAAAATATTGGCGGTTCTATTTTTTTAAACAGCATCAAATATCTCATTTACACAGTGCCCTGGTGGTTCCACCAAAATTCAATTGTGAATTTGTCCGCATACAGTTTTGTATATCACTCAAAGATTGGTGAACCCACCAACAAAGCAATGAGAGCAACACATGTTATCAAACATTTCAGTTTTAAAGAAACCTTAATTGGTGATTCCACCTAAATACAAACTTTCAGTATCCAAATATTTGGTGGATCCACCAAAATGAATTAAACAAACAAATATAGAGTACAAAATTGGTGCATTCACCAAAAGTTTCTAAACATTCATCGATGGCACTCAATAAACAAAAACACCGCAATACATGTCAGTTTATATACAAAACAAGAAAGTTGGTGAAGCCACCAAAAAGATTGACAAAATTCAAAATACCCCTACTTGGTTGATCCACCACATATCAAGTTATACGAATTATTAAAAAACAGATTCCAAAGTTGGTGGATTCACCAAAGAAACCCCCTGCCGGTAACAATTAGTTTATTGCTGCTATTGAATACATAATTGGTGGGCCCACCAATATGAATGCTATGTTCAGTTTACATAAAAGATCAGAAAGTTGGTGAATCCACCAGAAAGATCAACATATCATCATAACTCATAATTGCCTTTTGCCATCAAAAAAAGAGAAAGACGTGTAGAAAGAAATTTCAAAGAATATTGAAATATCATGAAGTATTTTTGAATTACAGTAGTGAAACATTTTATTACTTGCTTTAAACAAAGGGTTTACTTGTAACTTTTTCATCATCCATGATCACGTTTTGTATTGTGTCTGCACGTATAGTCTCTTTTTCATGAATAGTTGACTATTTAGAAAACATTTGACATATTTCCTCCCTATGCGAAAAAAATGGCTCTATCTATTCACAGCATTGTTTCTTACTGTTCTTATATAGCTTAGTTTTTTTCACAGATGATTTGTAGTAATCAATATGACAACTTATTGACCATTTCGAATCAGTCAAGTGGATTAAACTTCTTTCTTCAAAAATGCCGTTAAAGGTAATGGGAAAAGTTTTGGTATTCCTCTTATGCTACGAATTTTGCGGCACTTAAACCATGTTTGTTTACCTCCTTTGGGTTTCTTGTTACATGTAGGAGAGTCATCCATCCTTATCTAGAACGTTTTCACTATCTAATCGTTGTTTGTAATCCTGTAGTGAAGTGGACGAGGAAATTTTCTTAATTCACACATACTTTTTTGCATCAGGGTGTTAATGTCATAATTAAATTAATAATCATGTTGACGTTAAGAAGTAGCTCAATGGGATCATCGAACGTTTCGGCATCATTTACTCCTCAGTTTTTTAGCCTCGTTGCTGGATCATGCATTGACATCCTCATGTGCATAAGAAAATATGGACCTGAAAATACATAATTTTTTTTTTCAATCTTTTTAATTAGATCTTCGATCAAGGCAACAAATCTATGTTTCATATATCAAAAGTGATAATGCATTTCTATCCTTACTAATGAAACATTTGGCTAATAAAATAATGAAGTAACTGCTTACACCTTCGGTATTTTAAGTCGTGTTAGAAAATGTCCTTCAGCTATAATTTCATTTTTGCTTGATCAATACATGTAATTATTGTAAAATTAATTAAAGAAAACCTACTATCATTTTTGCAATAGTATAAATGGAAGTGAGGTAGTGGTTATGCTTTGGCGGATTCATGTCAGTAGTAGTTACATGTACCATTAAAAAAAATATATACTTGAAATAAAATAATATTGAATTATTTAGCGAGAACTTTTTACGTGGATTAACTAACAAAAAATCATAGAAGATAGTGTAGGGCGGGTTCATCAAGTTTCGGGCATATACATTGGATCGGACAACTTAGGTTCAAAATCTATCCCTAGGGGCCCGTTTCACAAAGCATGATTTTAACTAAGTTACATGTATATTTTGTGAAAAAAAAAATTCTTAAGTCTTTTACTTATCCGTTTCACTATTCAAGTCTTGTCTTAGGAAATTCCTAAGCTATATCTTCACTTTAAGAAAGGTAAATCGATGTCTTATCAAACTTAACATGACGACTGTTTATGTTCTTCTGAAATGAATAATACGCAAATCAAAGCACATTAAAGTGGAACAAAAATAACAAGTTACACGCATCATCAAAACCTTTTTCACTTTACTAGTACTTCTAAACTAAAACTTTAGAAGTAAAAATATACATTATATATATATCGTCTATTAATTTCTCTGGTTTAGATTTCATATAGATTTTTTTCCATGTAAATTGAAAATTTGATACAAAATATCAGTACATGTATATGTTTTTAGACATTATACTATTTACACTCAATGTACGCATTTTTTTTCTAGGTGAATAAGGGAATGCATTTTTATATTCACTTATAAAGTTTACAATCGTGTCATATTGAAAAGAATTTATAAATGACCGGTACTTATTTAGAATTAACAATATGATATGAAAGTGATTTACAATGTATCTTAATTAAGATAATTCACTTGTGCTACGCTAAGAAAGTTTTGTGAAACAGCTATTATAAACCTCGGTAAATTCCTAAGTTATAAATTAGGCATACCTAAGTTTTATCTAATGAATCATCTTTGGAAATCTTTGTGAAACGGGCACCAGGAGTGTGGGGGATTTTTTCTTCTTCTCAAAAACAGTCTTTTATCTGATACATTCAATTTGGGATGGTGATAAAACTCAATAGTGACATTTAATCTAAAGAACAAAATCTAGAAGAGATACGTCCCACTATTCATCCCCTTTCCCTTCTGTAATCAATGTCCTAATGCATGTACAGCTGTATTTATGCGATTATGGGTTCATATTCAATACAATAGATATCGCAAAAACGGTAATATTTCCAGCTGCATCATTAAACTGCATATTGAACAGTGGAAAGCCGGAAAAGTTTGTATTTTTTCCCGTCAGATGCAACAAAAAAAATCTAAGCAACATACATGTACATCAACTGAATACAATTATATATGATCAATTTCAGTTTAAGTTTTTAAGCATTGTCAACTCCTCAGAATATCACACTAGTTGCTACTTCATTTCATTTTTAAACCATAAGTCAAGGAAAAGAAATAAGGAAAGATTCGGACACAGTATAACGTACAAAAAAATCTTGATGAACACACAAAGCCCCTTAATGTTTATCATCTAGTATATCAAATACGTATCATTTGTTAAACAGGATTTTATTTTACTACTTCCATCCCATAATTTACATGTTAACTGCCTGTGAATTCATTTTACTATTTATAAAAGAAGTTGTTGCTAATTGAATAAGTAAGATATTTTGGGTAAATCAATAAAATCTGAATTTCAATTCAGCTGCGGTCAATTTGGATACAGATGACTTTAATAATCAGAATACATAGAGACTGTCAAGAATATTTTTTTCCTTAACTAACGCAAATCAGCAGAAACCTAATTAATATAGTTCAAACAGATTCTTTATCAGTTGTTATCAATTTTTCGATGAAAATCAAATCTTGAATAGGACACAATTTTATAATGTAAAAACTTTTACAAACAGCTGATGCATTAACTAAATTTAGCGTTTAACTTTATACATCAAAATGTCGCAAAGTTTGATTCATAAAAAGCAATTTGAAATGAAATTTCATTGTTTTGTGTACACGTCATATTTATTTTTTGTTATAAAAAAAACTAAGCTGGGGAAACAACGTTTTTATTTACATGAGGCCACACGACCTAAACGATCATATGAATAACTTTAGCCATGCTGTTAAATTGGAGATTTTTTCGAAGCTATATTTATACCTTATATCCCAACCGTCTTCGTATGTCACACAATTTGCAAAAAACGTGAAAATTTTGTAACTTCTTGTATTATCGTCAGCCATTTTCTACGATTTAAAAAAACTAGGCAGTAGCATTCAAATTTGAATATAATTGTTGCGAAAAAGCGACTATTTGATTATCGCAAAAATGACCAGATATACATTATTGTCATGATTATCCCCCAGCACAAATTTCAACAATTAACAATCGTTATGAAGTTCAAGTTGGCGTCTGCATAAATAATATTATTTCTTTTCTAGTCCAGCTAATCTTAATTATTTCAATTTAAGTTTGTGACTTAAGTTAATATTAAGAAGTATCTAAATCAATGTTCAACTTGAATTTAGATGAAATAATGAGATAATGCGCAGTGTGTATCTCGGCTGATCTGGGCAAGGCACTTAAAATAACATGAATAAGAATAAGATAAAAGTCCGATATTTGTTTGGATGACAAAAATTAACTTCTCATTTCGACAGATTATTAATTTAGTTAATAGACCAGTAGTTATTTTAGGGATATTTTTACTTACTTACTATAAGGACATTGTATACTACAAGTTCTAAAATATTTCTTTTATTGCAACTTTCATATAATTGGACATATGTTTTTTCATTTATTTGATTTTCAACAGGGATTTGCCTTGTATATTTGGTATTTTTACAGACAAAAAAATGAATATCGCTGCTCACAAAACTTGATCTGTATGTTGCATACAAAATCAGTACTCTGTTTTGCATCAGAGCTCTGGGAGATTGTAAATTCATGTTGTTCAATTCTAAATTTCATTAATACTTCAAGTGACCTTGAATTACTTAACATGTGATCATTATCTGTCATACATTATTGTAGAATATGGGATCCTCAGTGACGTTGAGTTTTATACATAAATGCAGTTTTTTGTATATAAACTTTACATAAATAACATTTTTCTGTATGGCAATACTATTTAAATGATAGAGAACAGTGGTCATACGTAAATAGAAAAAGCTATGCTCACTTAATCCATACAACGGTTTTGCCTTTATCCCAACTTCATGTTGTACATGTTTATATAAACAAGACACTTAATTTGTGGGGGACGGGGGGAGGGCATTTTAAAGTTTGATTCGAGATCCATGTTTTATGAATCAAAATATGAAAAACAAATTTTGCAAATAATATTTGCAATTCATTTCTTTCATAAATATAGACAAAGCAATCTACCGTAAAAGACACCAACATCAAAACATGTGTTATAATCTTAGAGGCAAATATATCATTATAAATACCGGTATGCATCACATTAAACTAACTGTGTGCTCTTTTCGAATTTGCGAAAATGTTCTGAATTTTCATGTAGCCTGTACTAAACGGTTTTTTAGTTTATGAAAATCAAACCGTTCTACATGTACTTGTGTTTCTTTGACAGACCTTTGAAGACTACGACGAATTTATCTAGCTCGAAGTTCGGTAGCTTCATGTCCGAATATTGATGCAATATTGTGATTTTTTTAAAGGAAGACTATAAACATAATCATTACTATATAAAAGGATAAATTTTATAAACGTTTAGTGTATGACAACCTACCCTCCGGTAATGCTTTTGAATGGATCCTTTCAGCCAGTAGATTCATTAACAGGCGCTTGAATAAGATTGTGACATCTGATTCAAACGTAGGATTATGATCTCAGCAACTTCCGAGTCTGAGCGTGTAGCCTTTTACGTGGTGTTCGAGAAAATCACGGCACATAACAGAGGAGGCTTTGTAAGAGTCTTCTAAACGGAAAAAAGGAACATTATAATAATTTGGCAGTGATGTTGATCCATCTCATAACATGGTCAATGGAGACGTATTTGACAAATCGCCGAGAGAAATGCCGAGATTACCACCAATGTTATTGAGATATTTTTCCTAAAAATGCACTGCATGAAATAGAAATTCCAAATTTAACTATAGAGTTATTTGCCAACAGGCATGATAGGTTTTCGAAGCCTTCCGATGTTCTGACACAATCGGATTGTTCTCGGCATGACCCGCTATCCAAAAGAGAAACGTCAAAAGTAATCTTCACAATCGTCTGTTCCTTGACCCATATTTTCAGCGTCCACATCGTTAGTATAAATGGAATTCTTTAGATTATGTTCTTATTGGTTCGAAAAAAAGGAAATTATGCGTGACGTAAAATTTGTACTCAAAGTAGTCTTTATTTTATTTATTTTTCTCTTTATATTTTAACTTCAAAAATTAAAAAACGTACCTTTGACTTATGATTTTTCTCCTCTTCATCCATGGTTTACATGCAGTAATCAAATACGTTGTTTGCATCCTCGAAATGCAAAGCTTGTAAACATCTGACACAATACTATAGCGCGGACCGACCTGTTTATTCTAATACAAAAACGACACAGCATGGCTCCACGGCAACCGTTCTACACTAATTAGGCCGCACCTTAGACCACTCAGTCTAGATTTATTTCCCAATGAACAACAGACGTGTCTTCTTTCGATATGTAACAGGCTTTACGATCTATCAAAGTCTCTCTCTCTCTCTCTCTCTCTCATTTTATTCATGTGTTTTGGTAAACGGAGGAGATGTTACTTTATGTCACACACTTTTATATCAGAGAGAGAGAGAGAGAGAGAGAGAGAGAGAGAGAGAGAGAGACGGACAGGTACATTTACATGTAAGCAAACAAACGGACAAATAGACACTGTTTGTAATTTGTAAGCATACAGCCATAAGATAAGTCATGACATTTGACTCTCGGGTTTGTAAAACTTTGCAACGCTAACAGGGTTGTTCACATAATATTTCTTATTAATATCAAAAACTAACTCACAATGTTATACGAGGATTGTCCCAAAATTGCGTAGATAAGTAGCGTTATTCACTCAATAATGAAAATAAAAAATGAAAAGTTAAAATCAGCATAAAGAAATGAATATCGTGACGAAAAGTACTTTTCAAATTAAATAATAAAGAAATTAAAAAGAGGATAAAACTTGTTCATGTTCATTTTTTTCACCCATAAAAAATTGTTTCATTTCGTAGTAAAATGGCGACGTCAGCGTTTGAGGCGACGAAAAAATATCAACTTTTGTAATGATCTTTTATCAGATCTTAAGGCAATATAAAAGTATATAAAATTTACATAATTGCTTAGAAATGAAATTTGTGATCAAATAGTCAACAACGAAGAAAGTTGTCATACGAGTAAGATGACATAATGTGGAAAAAAACCTCCAGCGATGGACAGACGTTATACAATAATAATTGATGACTTATACGTATATAATTGATCTGAATTATAAGCCTAATAATTGTAAGGATGTAATCTCTCTCTCTCTCTCTCCGTGATTTTATAGAAGAAAACATTTTTATTGATTCCGGAAATATTTACTTATCTCCATCTCATTTATTTTACATACACACAATTGTGAACATATGAACAATGTAAAATCATTAATTATATGTAAGTATAAATATTTGTAAATGTATTTGATTTCCCTTAAATCAAGCTACAAAAGAGCAAAACGTAGGCTTAGAAATCTTTTTGTTTAAGTCTCAATGGTTATCGCGTGAGCACAAACCATTTTCTACATTGTAACAATTGTATTTCTTAATTGAACAGCAATAATTATTGCAATCTCCTAAATTTGATGAATGATTCAAAACAAAAACAATTTCCGTATCAAAAGGATGTCAATATACTTAAATTTGAAGACGTCCCTTTTTGGCCACTCTATCTGGATTATAACGCTTTACTTACTAGACAAATATCTACCTCTTTGTTTTTTTCTTTTTTTTATCTCACCCAAAACTTACAGATTCTGATATGTCTATATAATTATCTTACGACATGTAGATGTCTCATTTGAATTCTCTCTCTCTCTCTCTCTCTCTCTCTCTCTCTCTCTCTCTCTCTCTCTCTCTCTCTCTGAGTCTGGATGATGGTTAACCCTAACCCAGACCGACCATGCAGACACAGGGAAATCGCTTCTGTCTTCTGCTTGGTCCCCCCCCCTCCGATTTTGATGAGTGCCAATTTTGTAGTGGAGAATTTCATCAGGGAAAGTGCGATTTCTCCATTTCACGGGGAAGGCCCCTGCTTGATACATGTTCATGTATCTACCCACCGAGCGCCGGGTATTGTCATTTCGTCCGAAAGGTCTGTGGATCCGTGCTGCGAGTAAGTCTTCGCTTCGAGAACCGGAGCAGACTTGCCAAACCATAGCCGCAAAGCCTCTGCGGACAGGCCATTCTTCCCCGTCTGCCGCCGTATCCGTAGCGCCGGGTCGGACAAGACGAGCATCACCACAGAGCCTATGCGGAGTCGGGCGTCAACGGGAACGTTCTGTGTTCGCTTCAGAGGCGGGCTACCGCACCCGGAGCCGGGCCCAAAACAGCACTGTCTTTGTGTTCCCGGTCCGTCCAGACTGAAGCAAACTTCCACAGAGTCAGGATTAGGGTGAGGGTTAAATTGAATTGCTAATTTAAGGTCAGGTTAAAAAAAATTACATTAAGTTATTCGCGTTCGCTAAATTCTATTCAATCAATTACAATTTATTGTACACGGGATGACAACAACCAATATTTTTATCATAGTAAAACACATATACATGTATCCACACGTAACACCTGCCGCGTGTAAGGGATGGGGTATCTGGCTTTGGTGTGAATAAATGCAACCATGGTTTGCAATTTACCCATTTACATGAGGCCATGAAGTCAGATGAAATATATATCCAAGGATTTTTTTGTGTGGATATTTTATTTTATTACTTACCGAACATTATCATGTTTAATTATATTTCAGAGAGAGAGAGAGAGAGAGAGAGAGAGAGAGAGAGAGAGAGAGAGAGAGAGAGAGAGAGAGAGAGAATAGCTCAACTTCGTTTCTATATGAGGAAGTTCAACGATGCACAGGAAACTATTTTAACGAACGGGAAATATACTAAGCTGGTGAACAAAAATTGGGTTTTATCACTTGTCATCTTTATATTGCTTGTTGTTCCAAGGGGGTTAATTTGCTACACGTGCCTGTACATGTATATTTACATTTTACAGTGGGATTTACTTAGCTTCCATAGTCTGTACTACATTTATTATCCATTTGTCATTTTTCACATGTTACATGTACATATACATGTAGTTGTTTGTTTGAAAAATTGTTGAAACTCTTAACATCAGCCGGAATCGGTCAGTCGTCCGGATATCACCGATCTGAATCAAAATTTATCTCAGATCTATGATAAATGATGAAGTGCTAATTGGATTTTACTTGGTGAATTTACATTTGGAGGACCACCATTCGATCGAGTGTCAATCGGGTTTTAGTACAGCCGGATCGATCGAGTTGTACAGTGGTCCTAATTGGTGGTGCTGCATGTAATTTTATGTCGATAATCGTTCCAAATAAATCCTTTCTACACTGGGCATTACTAGCAAATGTTAAAGAAATTCCGAACGGATTATTGGTGCAGATATGTGTATCACCGGGAAAAATATGGCGTTTCTATATATCCGGCGACAATAAGACTAAAATGCTCTAGATGTTAAAAAGCACTTTATTTGAACTTTAGGTCGGTAGGGTGAATTCTGGAAATCCAAAAACTACACCCGAACAATCCGAAGCCTAATTCTTGACTGATGATAATAATGAACAAATGATATAAATAAGAATAGTAAACAATAGTAATTAGCACTATAAGCATGAGTGACAGATGACACGGAGTAAAACTTCAAATTGAGTGAGTCAATTATATCAAGTCCACAAAGTTAAGAGTTAATTTACAACGATTAAGCAATTACGCCTTACGTAAACATATGTTTTGGGATTAATGTTTTGAAAGACAAAATGTGATAAAGATATTATAGCAATTTGATAACAAATAAAGGAATGTGAATTTGAAGTTTTATACAAAATGTCTTGAATTATAGTTCATTAAAATTTCACTCCGTGATATCACCGGGAAAAATATGGCGTTTCTATATATCCGGCGACAATAAGACTAAAATGCTCTAGATGTTAAAAAGCACTTTATTTGAACTTTAGGTCGGTAGGGTGAATTCTGGAAATCCAAAAACTACACCCGAACAATCCGAAGCCTAATTCTTGACTGATGATAATAATGAACAAATGATATAAATAAGAATAGTAAACAATAGTAATTAGCACTTAAGCACGAGTGACATATGTCATAGAGTAAAACTTCAATATGAGTGAGTCAATTAAATCAAAGGTGAGGGTAAGAGTTAATAAAATAATTAAGCAATTATAACTGAAGTGAATTATTGTCTTGTACAAAGGGAAAGGCATATTTATGAATAGATAACAGTTACTCAAATTTCACTCCATGATATGTGTACCGGGTATACAATTCACGCCCATTCCGGTCTAGCGATTTCCCTTAACTTCAACTTACATGTACATGTATCAGGACCTAGACTAGCATGCAGTTCCAACCACAATTACAGTGCATGGTAGTTTTCAGCGCCGGTGTGCTCTAGGTCGCTAAGTGTAGATGCAAATGTAATTGACGGCATTACAGCGCAAGCAACTTTTCTTTTTTATGGAAAACAGGGATATTTTGGCAGAAATAATGGATCCTGTGCTTTATGTAAAAATGAAATCAAATGACACTGAGATTTCCAGCGACTTCCTGAAATCCTTTTGACATGTATGACAGATTTAAAAGCAATTGTAAAGAAGTTTCGAGAAATAATCCTGATCCTGATAATGAAAATCTTGCACTGGAATTGATTCCCAATGACCTTTTTTTTTGTAAACAGTATCCACAAACAGAACCTATTAAAAAAGTGAATGTTTCCACAGCAGCAAAGAATACCGAGGATATGATTCACGGCAATTTACAAAAGAGAAGAACAATTTATGATTAAGAGGCCCCGTCTCCATCATTAACAGGAACGTAGCATCGTTTTTAAAAGTGTGGGTGGGGGGGGGGGGGGACAGACTCATCCAAAAAATCCTGACAAGCACCCCCCCCCCCCCCGAAAAAAAAACGGAAGGAAAAAATAAAAAAGACAACTTTCCATAATCATTAAAATACAAATCCGTGGATTTTACTGTTCATTTCCTTATTATCAATATTATTTTTTACTTGGTCCCAATATTCCATTTTTTATATGTAAATTTAAGAAAAATCATTGATGCGACAAAAACGCCCCCCCCCCCTCTCCCCTCCCCCACCCCCCCCCCCCCCCCCGATATTAAGTCCCTGCATTAAAACTAGATGTTATCGATGATGAAATGCTTAATATCTTAATTTCTTGAATATTTAGTTAATTTTGTACATATCGTGTCCAATT
Source organism: Magallana gigas (assembly GCF_963853765.1). Classification (NCBI taxonomy): domain Eukaryota; kingdom Metazoa; phylum Mollusca; class Bivalvia; order Ostreida; family Ostreidae; genus Magallana; species Magallana gigas. The sequence goes on along the minus strand of NC_088862.1, from coordinate 36,612,732 downwards.
TTTTTAAATAACTTTCTTAACATATTCCTTAAAATTAAAATAAAATTAACGCAATTGCAAAATGAAAAGTTATAGGAGAGGATAGGGTTGAAAATTCTAAACTCATGATTTATGTATATTGTATGTGGCCATAATTCTTTTTATGCAGCTGACTGAAAAAAATATTTTTTTTTTTAGATCAAACCAGTAAGTAGGTATATATTTTGTGCATTGTATCTTAAAATGTTGTGATTTAGGTCCCTTTTATTTTTATCATTCACTCAAATAAGATTTTCAGATAAAATACTGTTTTGAAAAAAAAAATTAGGATATGGGGTAACCCCCTCCCCTTCATCTTCCCCGTTTTGTGCATAAATAATTTATCCATATGCATAAAGACGTACATGTATCTACACCATTTGTTTATTGTTTACAAATTATGCATAAGGTGGACAACAAATCCGTCGCGTGGTACATATTTTCATAGCGGGGGGGGGGGGGGGTACAGTCCCTGAAACTTTCTACTTTCCCACTTGAACGGTGAGCGCACTCTGAGCGAACGGTAAGCGCACACTGAACGGAATTTGTTGAACGTCAATGAACGATGAGCTAACGCAGAGCGCAAACGGAGCGGAAAATGAGCGGTGTACGCGCGAAGAACGATATGTGAACGCTTTGTGAACGCAAGAGAAACGATATATTTGGAGCGCCTCGGAGATTTTCTTTACATTGTATTTCGTCGGTAATAAGGACAAAATTATGTTGTTCCGATGGGGCCACATCGACCTTCGCACTTTCGCCTATATGGCGAAGATGCGAGAGTGCAAAGTTGCGTAGGCGAAAGTGCGAAGGTGCGATGGCGAAGGAGCGAAAGTGGGAAGATGCGATGGCGAAGTGCGAAGATGCAAAGGCGAAAATGCGAAGTTGCGAAGGCGAAGGAGCGATACTACTATCGCTCTTCGCCTTCGCAACTTCGCACTCTCGCCTTGGCACTTTCGCCCTAGCCTTTTTAAAATTGTCGAGCTCTCTATCGAATAAAGACAATTTTAGCTGTATAAAATGTCATTTGAGGCAGAAGACAAACTTTTTAGAATTTATTTTCAACAACCTCTGCATTTTGCTGTGTATCGCATGCAAAGACCGTTTCTTTCATTTTGGAGTTCCGAATGAAAACTGACTGAACGATAAGTGAACGCTGAACGAACGGTGAACGCTTTGTGAACGCACAGTGAACGCACTATGAGAGCTTTGTGAACGGTGAGCGCGAACGGAGCGGAGCGGAGAGCGCAAGTGAACGCACTATGAGCGCACTATGAGCGCACGGTGAACACCCGAAATAATGGAAAAGGAGAACGTTTCAGGGTTTGTAACAAGGACAATTTTTTGATCATATCTAAATTTGCATGTCTGCAAAAGGTGGGTGGAGGTTCCGAGCGCTAGTTTCAGTAACTTTACTATGTGATTGTATTCAAATTAAATTCATTCTTCCCGATCCACGCATGACTTGTGTTACATACTTTTAGTACAAAATCTGTTTTCTATATTTTAAGAAGATTCCCCGTCTAATATTTACATGTAGATCTAAGTAAGCCTTTTGCAATTTCCATTTTATTAAAAAAAAACTAATATGCGGCAAATTATATCTGATCGAAAATAACATTTATAGGTCCAAATAATCTTATGATGCGAGATCACAATACACGCAATTTAAATTTGATTTAAACACGATAAGTATTATGACATGTATTCATATATACATGTATATGCATGTACACACCATTGTCTACATTTACCTGGGTTTCAGATTCACGTGAAGAATTGAAAGTTTATACACTATGCAGAGACCATTCCTATTTTTCTGCCTTGAAAACCCCTATATATCCCCTCCCATCCCCACGATGGAGTTACATGAGTTCGATTTTGTACCATTACCTTCTATGATGTTTGAAACTATCTGTCGGAGAATTTGATTCTAAGTAAGGTGACCATGGCTCGCTGATATTTTAAAATTAGCGATGATGCACGTATTTTACTAAACGTATAAACGTTGTAAATGTAATGGGTGATCAAAAACCAAGCCAAAAAAGTAAACAGAACCATTTTATTAAGGCCTTGGACTTTCAGTATAGGACGAAACTATTTATTTCTTGCGTCAAAACAAGTTAAAAAATGACACTGGTTTCACGCGAAATACACACCAATCGCATAGTCTTAGATGAAAAGCCAGGCAAATCTTGTCAATTTCAAAGAGCCCTACATTGAAATAAACAGGCCTTCGTCACATCATCGTTTGACACAGCTACCCAAAGTCCAAGCTGTTGTTAAAATGGTTCTAATCGTCATTGGTGAATAAAATAACACATTAGAAATCTTTGAAAGTGAAATTGGTTAATATTCAAGTATGCTTATGATAAACATTCACAATGCTCAAATACTTTTTCACATTACATCTTATTGATATTTCATTGCTTAATAAGAGATTTGGTCAATCTAAGAATAATTGATTTAGTATACATAAGACTGCTTCGGTTTACTTCTTATGATTCGTCTTAGAGTGGTCATAAGATATGTCTTAAGACATCCTACATCTAGGACATGTCGTAATATAAATTTTAAGATATACTTTCATGAACATTGCCACTGGTGTTTTTTTTTTTTGCTATTGGCAAAATGTCTAAATTAATAAGTATAGATAAATGATCAGCACGTCATACAGTAGTTAACTAGCAGCGAAAGTAACAGAATAATGTGAACTCTCTCTCTCTCTCTCTCTCTCTCTCTCTCTCTCTCTCTCTCTCTCTCTCTCTCTCTCTCAATATTTAGGCGCGAATGCATGATTTTTGGTTTTAAAAAGGGAAATACACATGTACATGTATGTGAAAAATGTGCATGTATATAGAACTAAACATTTGTGGTGGCAACGGTAGGAGAAAGCGTTGTATACTATACTGGTATGTTCCTATATTCCCGAGGATGGTGGGGGGGGGGGGTTCTAATTCAATACTACATACAGTTCATGTATGTACTCCTTATATCTCTGCAAGCTCGGATGAATTGGGAGAGGGAGTGGACATACCACTATAACAACCCTCTAAATCATTCTATGAAACTGCATTGTCTTTTGGAGGCAGACTGCACTTTTTAATGCAGTGTATTCTGTATTATAAACTTATCACGTACTTGCATATTTCTTATTACATATGAGGTGGGTCAGTCACGTTTTGTCCGCCGTCACATTATGTTCGCCGTTGCCTTTTTTCCTAAAAAAATCGTCACGTTATGTCCACCGGCGGACATACGTATACATGTAACTCTGAAAAATACAGTGGCGGCGGACAGAACGCGTTCGTATGTGCGAATTTTTATTAAAAGCATCAGAAACAATTCTGTTTTTTGCGTGGGGAAAAAATTATGCATCCGTTTAATGCATATCTTAAATAAACATCATTTTCATTAAATGAATAAAAATTAATCCAATAATTTATTTTCAAATTTGATATTTTACTCAAACTGTTGGATTTGATGCGACGGCGAATACATAAAAAAGAAATAAGTACATCATTCATGTACATAAAGTATCAGAAGTTGTCCTAAGAACAGACAGTTATTCAGCAGCACATGGACCTCCATGTAAGATGCGTCATACCCGCCTCTCGAAAGTTTATTATTTATAAGATATAGCTTCATAAACATTCCTGTGGGTGCTCAGTCAGTTCAACTCAATCGTATTTTTGTAAGGTACATACTTTTTTACGTAAAGACTTTTTAATAATTGCTTCTAAGTTTTGACAATTATTCAACTGAAAAGATAAATATTTATATTCATTGAGTTATAAGTCACTTTCCAGGAGCATGTTTCATTAGAACATCGCAACGTAATGTAAATTACGTAAAATTCAGCAATATCTGACAATTTCAGAATAATTCCGTGCTAGAAGCTCAGCAAAGAGTGAGGTCTTTGATTAAATAATTACAAACACCTGTAAGATCACTTTCTTGGTCGGCACAGCGGGAGGCTACATTCTGTTGAATTCGCTGGGTCTTCACACCAGCGGGAGGATAAACATTGCTGACCTTGTGCAGGACAAAAGGAACCGCGTTTTGTGTCTCCTTATCTCAATTCAAAATACCCTCTATATCCTAGCGACCTTATCTTGTGTGTTTACAATTTGAAAAATATTATATGACCTAAATCCACCTTGGAGTTTTTTTCTAATGATATTTGAAGAAAGTGCTAAGAATACTTAGTATATATTTTTGTTATATACATGCATATGTTTTCTTAGTGGCATTTTTCAGCAATGTGATATGAGTGTCTCAACAAAAAGCGAAAGAACGCTTAAACATTGCTAACTGATTAATTAAAATAAATACAAAAAATATTGATTTAAACAGTGCCCTTCAAAACATGTCTCTTTGTTATGATACTTTGTACTCAAAATAGATGAACAATCCGATTGATATGAAAGAACCCACTCCAGTTACCAGACACTTAATTCATGATAAGCTTTTAAAGCAATTTATGTACGATATGATGACTTTGTCCCCCAAACTCTTCATCATCAAACAATAAGTAAAATTTATACACCCCCATCCTCAGTTTTTTTTTTCTCTTTGATGCATTCAACTCTTTCAACTCTGACAAGTTTTCATTTGAACGGTAACAAAATGTATTTTAACGAAACGAAAACTATTTTAAAAAATCGGGCCCGCCTGTGAAGCGGAGAAACCGAACTTTATCCGATGAAATTCTCCTCTTCAAAATCAGCACTCGGTGTCGTAATCGGGGCGGCCAACAGTAGAGAGGGGCGGCTTCCCTGAGTCTGTATGTAAGGTCATGGTAATAGTTAACCCTCCCCAGAGAGAGAGAGAGAGAGAGAGAGAGAGAGAGAGAGAGAGAGAGAGAGAGAGAGAGAGAGAGAGAGAGAGAGAGAGAGAGAGAGAGGAGAGAGAGAATAATTCCCACATAGACACATGTCAAAGTCAGCAAGATCGGCGAGAGAGATAAAGAAAAGAAAAATAAAGCGCATAGATAATTTGCACAGAGAGAGAGAGAGAGAGAGAGAGAGAGAGAGAGAGAGAGAGAGAGAGAGAGAGAGTATTGAACTAATCAAATTTCTGTTTATTT